>NC_136414.1:1910000-2022500 GCF_051521515.1 Lactuca serriola | reverse complement strand
CTGTTAAGACCTTAACTCATCTCTTGGATCTAGACTCCTTAATAGCTTTTATTCCATAAAGTTAGGGACTTTGAGCCTTTGCATGGCTGATGTGGTCTCAAACACACAAAACACTCATTCTCTTTTCTCATTAAGCCCTTATCTCATGTATGACTTGCTTCTCACATCCAAGATCTCATTTTTATGGAACCACTCCATCAAAAACACTCAAAATGACAAATAATGGGCTCTGGAGTTTAACAACTCATCAAGCTTGAATCTTTGGGATCAAAAATCTAAAATGGACCATATTATGCACAAATCAAAAGGAATACGAAAGCTTTGCGCTTTATACCTTCAATTGATGCTCCATCCTCATAAAAGCTCAGATCCAAAGTTTGGACTCCAACTCCTTCCCCTTTAATGCTCCTTCTCCATTCCAAGGACTCACAAAGTCACCCCAAAGGCTCTCATGCAATCACAAGCTCATATATACGAAGACTTAGGGTTTTTAGAGGGTTTGTTCTCTGAGGAGGTGGCTAGGAATGAGGCCATCTCATTCTTTATATAGGGTCACTTAAAATGTTAGGTTTTTCATTCACAGCCTAGTACGCCCAACGTTCCCCTTGGTACGCCCAGCGTACCAGGTGGTCCTCGCATCCAATCCACACTCATAGGTACGCTAAGCGTACCCATACTTACGCCCAGCGTACCCGCTTGCCACCCATTTCTTAATAAGGACTAAATTTTCCATATCTTCCAAACTATCATAACTTCTTTGTTACAAGTCCGATTCCAGCGATTCTTACTTCCACAGAAAGGTGACGAGAAGCTCTACGCTTCTATGAACTTGTCACAGTCTCAAGGCTCTACGAACCAAAGCTCAAAACTCATATTTGATTAAACAGGATGTTACAACTCTAGAGGCTGAAATGGTTAGAACTAAGCTTTGTGAGCATGCTAGATGCATAAAGGTGCTAGCTTGGGGATTATTTAGACTCCATGCATAAGTTTGAAGCCTTATATGAAGTCCTAATGGGAAGAATGTAGTTTTTAAGTCCCATATAGCATGAAAATGCATAAAGTTACCAACTTTATGCCCTAGGACGTATTAATGAGCTCAAATATGATACTGGACGTTAGAACATCGAGTATTAAGTACTTAATGGAAGAAAGTGCTTAATCTGTTTGTACATCGGGCATAAGTTAGAGTACGTTGTGTGTACAACTCTAGGACTCAGTGCGCTGCGCGTACCAGGGCGGGACGCAAGGTGTACGCACCTCAGATGGGCTTGGACTTGTTTTGGGCTTGTAAGCTTTTAGGCCTTAATTAGTCATTGGGCATGGTCATGTTGTGGGGTTAGTGGTTTAGCTTATCTGTTTTGGGCCATTGATACTATGGTTAGGCTTTACTAGGCCATGGAGCCCATTAATGATATTCGAAATGGACTGTGGGCCCATTAACAAATGAAGACTTTCTGGGCCATTGTGAAAGGACTTGGGGTTTAGGTTCTTCAATTAGATTGTGTTTAGTCCTAACCTTGGGTAATGATATTATTGTTCAGCACGGGTGGTTGCGGACTGTTAGGTGTGTCAAACCCAACAAATAAAGGGGTACAAATGACTCCAAAAACACTACTATTTTTCCCTAAAAATGTAATACAAGGTAAGTAGGGTCGATCCACAGAGACACGGGACAAGTTCTTATACCCTTTTTGTGCAAGGTACTATGGTCACCAACAGTAAAGAGAGGGGGGGGGGGTTATAATGCAATGATTAAAACAAACAATTAAAAACACAAGTAATCAATTAAATAAGTGGATTAAATTCAAAATTTGTAAGGACTCCAACTCTATGTATGACAACCTAGCAATGCAATTCCAAGATGACATGATATTTGCCCAATTCTATCTAAGTTGGTACTTGAAAGTGTTAACAAGCTCCAACACTTTACATTCAACACATTAATTAACCAAAACAACCTCTTTGATTAACCCTAACCTAATCTAACAAGCTCTTAGAATTAGATTGAAAGATTGCATTAAACTTTATGTGAATGTTCCCAACAACACCCAATATTCCTCACAAGCTCGGGAGTGTAAGAGTGTGTGAATAAGATTTACACTAAATAAATTCAATGGAAATCAGTTTAGTGCTTGTTACTTAGTCCAATTCACAAAACAATTTAATATTTTGTAATTAGATAACTTAAATGATCTAACCCTAATTCAAATGGCCAATACGAATCACATTTAGAATCAAACATTCAATTGAAACAAAATCAAATTCACTAGATATAAAATTGAAAGCAGGCATCAAGTCATATGATTGAAATCACAACTAGAAGTCAAGACATAAAGTTGGAGAATCTAGGGTTCTAGCCACTCATGACTAGAACAAGATCACAAATCTAGAAAATGAAATTAAAGTTCTTACAAAATGAAATCAAATGTTCCCAAGTGTTTTCAAGCAACAATTGCCTTCAAAATGCTCCCCAAAATCGCCTCTAAACTCACAAAATTGACCCCCCTTTTTCTGGAACTGGTTGCTCCTTTTTAGAAAGAAGAAAAAATGTTTTAAACCCGTGACCACGTTTACACAGCCGTGTAAACATTTACACGGCCGTGTAAATGCAAAAAGTACACTGCGAAAATTGGGCAGGCTTTCAAAGTACAATGCTCGAGAGACTTCGTTTACACGGCCCGTGTAAACATTTACACGGCCCTGTAAACCTCTGAAAAGCCAAAATCTTCATTTCTTTGATATCTTCCTCCTCGATGCTCCACAAGTCCCGAAACTTCATCCAAATCTCTTATTCATCACCTCAACTAAGATCCTACCTTCAAAAGTCCCTAAAATATCACAAACATGTGTGAATGGAATTGCATCATGAAAAATCCCGAAAAATATGCAAAATGCATGAGTTTAAACCTAAATGCATCGCATTTTTATGGAGTAAAACTACAAAATGGGTGCATGAAATGCACCTAACAAATCTCCCCAAGCTTGAACCTTTATTGTCCTCAAGAAAGAACAAGAAAATTTGAAATTGGAGAAAATAAAATAAAAGAAAAGAAAAGAAAAGAAAATCAAGTCAAAACTTTTGAAACTTAATTCAAGAAATCAAAACAAACATGAAAAAGATCCAACCCAATTAACCCTGTTTTTGTACCATAGTTGAGAATATATCTGTCGTGCCTTGAGTCAACTTGGTTTTAGTCTCAAATTATATAACAATAGAAATAAGAATTTAGCCACTCCCTAATGCAACTCAACAAAGTCAAAGATCAAAACACTTTTACCCTCTCAATATCATTAAGCCAGTTCATGGAACAAATTATGGTCTTGCTCTCGTGAAATTATATGTAACAAAACATGCTCAATCATCTTTGTTTTACAAAATATAACAACGAGCGACTCCAACTATTTGTTGATTAACAACAGTATTTTTCTAAAAAAAATCTTCTAAAGATTCCCTAATATTTACCAAGATTGGTTACAAATTTCAAACCACTTACACCAGTCAAAGTAATTAACATTCAGCCTCAATGTCATAAGTTCAAATGCAAGTCCAAATGAATCTTTTGGCAGCCAACCATTTTTCCTACACATAATATTCAATTAGACTATAAAAATAAATATATATGAACTATCTAATTACATTTTCCTACAAATAAAGCTCATGGCTTTCTTTGAAATCCATGTAACGGGCTTCCAACCAACACATCCAGATCAAATGACCTTAGTGTGCTAGATTTAAAAAGATCCTTGAAATTAATTTCGGATTAAATATTAATCAAATATTACTAATTCCAATTAATATATTATTCTCATAATATATTAACAAATCATTTATTTCAATTTATTAATCAAATAATAAATTCAACCTCTCTCTCCAAAAGTCATCATGTCCAGTTGCTAGTTTTGAGGGCAACCCAAAAGGATTGTGCAACTATCAATTCAAGTATATACCAGTTATAGTTATGGGCTTAGAAATCTAATCCAACAAAAACAACTTTATTTTCTGAACAATGTAAAATATTCCAATTTCGTACAAATATCATCATGGGTTTTTAAGGTCAACAATATTATATTGTTGACTACAATTTTGACTAGTTTTAACGTTAGATCTACTATTAGACTTAATGTTACTTTTGGCACTTGACTTGGTCCTACTAGAAGTTTCAGTTTTTTTTTGAATCTGTGAGAAACTGAGTGTCACGGTTTCTGTTTGTGTGACTGATCCTTTGGCAACGGTTGCATTTTTTCTGAATCAGACCTTCACCTTGCGATGGTATATTGTTATGGTTTTGTGGTCATCTGGCTTGTTGTTTGTCCATCAATTATGGCAATACAACTATCACGTCATCTAGTTGTTCGTATTTAGCTGTAACTTGCATAAGAAAAAAAACCTATCTATATGATGATCAATATGTTTTCATTGTGAGCTACGATGACACCTATGTATTTTAGTGTTGATATCTCACTTCCTAGAATACCCACCTGACAATTTCCATTTCCCACATGTGCAGCAACGAGATTCCAAGTTTACTATACCATTTTTCATTTGGCCAGTCACCTCATATCTGCTTTAATCAATCTGGTATACCAAAAAACTGGAGGATTGTTGATCCTCCTACCGATAACCTTATCAGCATACTCAATAATATCCTTTTTGCTTGCAGCTATAAAAAATTTGTATGTATATCTTTTCATACACAGTTTATTATTCTAAAATTATAATGGAAGTATTATATATAATATAAATATTTACCTCTAGCGTTACGTCGCTGACATCACCATCGTTGCATAGTTGCTTGAAAGAAATCGATCTACATTGTTATTGGTAGTTTTTGTTCGTCTCTTGATAACACATTAATGGACTCAGCACTGTTTGATGTTATAATATTGTATCGAACCACATCTAAAAATGACCTTGCCTATTTCTCGTAACCAATTATGTCTAGCCATGTACGACAGTCTTCATTTAGTGCATGATGTAGCCTACCCAAGATTTCCTTCAAATCAGATTGTCGGTAAGCTTTTGCAGCCTCCCAAAATAAAATCTATGTTCTCTCTTGCTTGCCGATCTTTGCTCACATATTCATCAACAAATGGTGACAGCAGAGGCCGTGGTATGCATTCGGGAACATAGCTTGAATAGTCATTTCAATTGAATTAGCTCTATCTTATATGATAGCCGAAGACGGCATGTCCCCAAAGAATTCTTTTAGTCTTGATAAAAATCATATCCATGACTACCCACTTTCAGTTTTCCCAACACCGTAGGCGTCACACCCCAAAACCGAGAACGGCGGAAACGTTCTGGGGCGGAGGACGTCATGTAATGTATCACAACACAGTAATAATAAACAAGAAAACAACATCATCCATTGCATTAAATATATAATTTTTAATACAAGTGTGTTCTGTACAGTTATAGACACCAAAAATAATGTAAATCAAAATAAAGAGATGAGTCCTGAATGCGCTCCATCTTCTCAAAAGCTGGTCTCGGTACCTGCCTACTGATGACCTGAGAATACAAGTTATTTTGAAAGCGAGCATCCGTATTAAGCTGGTGAGTTCATAAGTATTTTAGTGTCGGTGTTTGTATCAAAACGTTTGAACATATTTTTAAACAATAGTTTGTAAACATTGGTGATAAAAGTATGTGGATGTTTGTACGTGTTTGTAAAAGTTTGAATCTCTCAGAAAAACTTATATTTTCTATTAAAAGTAGCCTTCTACCAAGGCGTAACTGGTTTTGTATGTTCGTTTGATGTAAAAGTGTATAATTTCCCAAGTGTAACTATCGTAAATCAAAATATAGTTTGTACAATAATGTTTAAGTGAAACAATCACTAAATGTATGTAATGGGTAAATTAATGTAGTATTGTAGTGTTGTATTATCGGAACTACTGCCGTACTAACTACCTTAAACCGGATTTATATTAAGGTATTATGTGATTAATTGTACCATACTATCGACTGAGTAACAACGACAAATGTAGGTCGTAAAAGGGTATGACGTTTGGCACCCGCAAACCTGCAGGTCCGGCTGTAGCTAGCAGCAAGGTGTAGGATAGTCAATCCAGTATACATCTATACGCAAACTCACGCTCTCCCTCTAAGAGAATTCTGGTTACAACTCGGGCCATGACATTTAAGGCATGCCCGATACAGTGGATCACAATTGTAAACGTATTCATGTATAGGTAATGTAATGTTACTTGTTCTAGTATCGTTGTATATGTTCTCTTCCTAGTATAGTTGTATATGTTCTTCTCTAGTATAGTTGTATGTGTTCTTCTCTAGTATAGTTGTATATGTTCTGCTCTAGTATAGTTGTATATGTTATGCTCTAGTATAGTTGTATATGTTCTCATAGTAATGTAATGTATATGACTCATGAATGAACTGAGTCATTGATCTAGCAACAGCGTAAATGTAATCATGTGTTACCCCGATGGTAACTTACTAATGATGTAACTGATACGCATGAATAATGGAAGTACTTTTATGTCTATATATGCACACATGGTATATAATTAATATTGAAACGACCCTCGGACGGCTACCCGACATCCCACCAGACCACATCCAAATCGAGGAAAAGGAAATAGGGCGGATGGCCTTCCTAAGCCTTTTAAACATTTCTTATATATCTATACATATATGGACATGCAATTTATAAGAAGTATAATAAAGTTTAAATAAAAGTATTTGATAAGTAAAAGAGTTTGTAAAACATTTTGAAGTAAAATAGTTTGATAAACATTTTGAAACAGTGATGAAATCATTGGTTTTGTAGTTATTAATCACATGTGATTGATGTAATAACTATAAGCATTCAACTTGTATCCCCCCCCCCCCCATAAAATCATGTAAAACATTCAAAAGTATTTCAAAGGTTAATTAAAGGGGTATGAACTCACCTGTAGTGAGTGGTTCTGATGACAATGTTGGATTAGACGCTAGGTGTCAAGTGGTGACTTGAGTACACGCGCGAATCCTATTTAGCATATATTGGCACATATATGGATATAATTAGTGTTATGAACAACTAATTGATGATTTTGGGACCACCTTAGGGACTAGTAAACACTTATAATGAAGTGTTATAATCATATATGATTGTATGAGGGTTTATAAGGCTATACAAGAGGGTGTATGGCCAAAATACACACTATATGTATGTGTGCGGCCAGGTGTGCGGCCTAGTGTGCTGCCAGCACATGTGAGCGGCCATGTGTGCTGCCAGATGGTGTGTGCTGCCATGTGTGCGGCCAGATGGTGATCATGGTGTTCTTGGTACCTTTTATGAAGATCTTCAAGGAGAATGGATGATACTTGAGAGGGTTTCGTGTTCTATGCTTGAAGAAGTGAAGTAAGTGTTCAAAAATGATTTAAGTGTGGCATATATAGGTGGAGTGTGCGGTTGGGAAAGGTGTGAGGCCGCAAACAAGAGTGTGTGGCCGCACACTCCATGTGTTGGAGTGTTTGGCCCGGTTTTGATTCCTACACTTCGAGTTAACCCTTCTTAACACTCCTACCTTGATTATATCACATTTAGAACGCTTCATTAGACTCTAAAGGGTACTACTATATAGTAAAATAAGTCTAATATTGGAAAGAATTGAAGAGTGCATGCGAGAAGTTTTTCGGGTTGTCACATCATCCCCCTGTTAAGGGAATTTCATCCCGAAATTTGAGTTTAAGTTACTAGATTATTACAAATGACTAAGTAAAAAGATGAGGATATTTCAGTCTCATCTGATCCTCGGGTTCCCAAGTGAATTCCGGCCCGCGCTTGGCGTTCCAGCGAACCTTCACAATCGGGATACGGCTTTGCTTCGTCTGCTTGACCTCACGGTCCATGACTTCTACGGGTTCTTCCACGAAGTTGAGGCTCTCGTTGATCTCAATCTCGTCGAGTGGGATTACAAGAGTCTCGTCGGATAGACACTTTTTCAAATTGGAAATGTGGAATGTAGAATGTACGTTACGAAGTTCGTTCGGTAGATTGAGTTTGTAAGCCACTGGCCGATTCTTGCGAGAATCTCAAAAGGCCCAACGTACCTTGGATTTAGCTTTCCACGCTTTCCGAAGCGTATCAAGCCCTTCCAGGGTGAGACCTTCAATAAAACGTGGTCGCCCACCTGGAATTCCAACGGTTTTCTACGTTTATCACCGTAGCTTTTCGGTCGGTCTCTGGAGGCTTTCAATCGTTCACGGATCTGAACGATCTTCTCCGTCATTTCCCGAATGATTTCCAGACATGTGAGAGTACTGTCAGAAGTTTGCCCCTTAGCTAACTGGGTGTCACCCACTTCAGCCCAGCACAGAGGGGATCTGCACTTCCGGCCGTAGAGGGCTTCAAATGGGGCAGCCTTAATGCTCGTATGATAACTGTTATTGTAGGAAAATTCGACAAGAGGTAAGTGAGTATCCCATGCCTTTCCAAATTCAATCACACAGGCTCTCAGCATATCTTCCAGTGTTTGGATGGTCCTCTCACTTTGCCCGTCGGTCTGAGGATGGTAGGTTGTGCTCATGTCTAGCTTTGTTCCTAGGGAATGTTGCAACGATTGCCAGAATATTGAGGTGAACCTACTATCTCTATCGGAGATAATGGATATAGGAACACCATGTAGTCGCACGATTTCCCTAATGTATGTTCTCGTAAGTTTCTCCATCTTATCGGTTTCCTTGTTAGGTAGGAAGTGTGCAGACTTGGTCAATCTATCGATGATGACCCATATGGTATCAAGTCCACCCGTTGTCTTGGGAAACTTGGTTATGAAATCCATAGTGATCCGCTCCCACTTCCATTCTGGGATCTCTGGTTGTTGCAGTAAACCAGAGGGTTTCTGGTACTCGACCTTGACCTTTGCGCAAGTAAGGCATTTACTTACGAAGGTAGCAATCTCTGCTTTCATATTAGGCCACCAGTATAGCTTTTTAAGATCCAGATACATATTATCTGAACCTGGGTGGACGGAATACCGAGTGTTGTGCGCCTCAGTCATGACCAAGTCTCGGAAACCACCGTGCTTCGGGGTCCAGATCCGGTTCATGAAATATAGGGCTTTGCCACCCTTGGCTTCTAAGTTCTTATCCATTCCTGAGGGATTCATTTGCCACATGTTCAGGTTTCATAGCTTCAAGTTGAGCCGCCTGAATTTGTTTAGACAAGTGCGAATGGATAGTCATTGTTAATGACTTGACTCTTCGACCAGAATATTCCTTCCGACTTAGGGCATCCGCTACTACGTTGGCTTTACCCGGATGATAACGAATGTCGCATTCGGAGTCATTGAGTAGCTCGACCCACCGTCGTTGACGCATGTTGAGCTCCTTTTGATCGAATATGTGTTGTAAACTCTTGTGGTCAGTAAAGATGGTGCTTTTTGTGCCATACAAGTAATGTCTACAGATCTTCAGGGCAAACACAACTGCCCCCAGCTCAAGATCATGTGTGGTGTAGTTGACTTCGTGTGTCTTCAGCTGTCTCGAGGCGTAGGCGATGACCTTACCCCGTTGCATCAGGACACAACCGAGCCCTTGGTTTGACGCATCGCAATAGACCACGAAGTCTTCTATCCCTTCGGGTAGGGATAGTATTTGTGCGGTGCACAAGGCTCGTTTGAGCGTTTGAAATGTTCTCTCTTGTTTCTCTTCCCAGTCGAAGGCCACGCCCTTCTAGGTTAGTGTTGTAAGAGGTTTCGCAATACTGGAGAAGTTCTGTATGAATCTGCGGTAGTAGCCAGCAAGACCTAGAAATTGACGAATTTCTGTAGGCGTCTTTGGTGCTGACCAGTTCTCAATAGCCTTAATTTTGGATGGATCCACGTGGATTCCCTCTTCGCTTACCACATGTCCTAAGAATTCGACTCTTCGGATCCAAAATTCACATTTCTAGAACTTCGCATAGAGCTTCTTCGTTCGTAAAGTTCTTAAAACTTGTCGTAGGTGATTGCCATGCTCTTCCTTACTCAATGTCATCGATGAAAACAATTACGAACTGATCCAAGTAAGGTCGGCATACTCGATTCATCAGATCCATGAAAACTGCGGGCGCATTGGTCAGTCCGAATGGCATCACCACGAACTCGTAATGTCCGTAACGAGTCTGGAAGGCTGTCTTTGGAACATCCTCCTCTAGCACTCGTAATTGGTGATATCCGGATCTCAGATCAATTTTGGAAAAATAATTCGCCCCTTGGAGTTGGTCGAATAAATCATCGATGCGAGGCAGAGGGTAACGATTTTTTACCGTCAATTTGTTGAGTTCCTTGTAGTCGATACACATACGGAATGATCCGTCTTTCTTCTTAACAAATAAGACTGTTGCTCCCCAAGGTGAGAAGCTTGGTCTTATGAAGCCCTTGCTAAGCAGTTCGTTAAGTTGACCAGATAATTCCTGCATCTCAGCTGGTGCTAATCGGTATGGCGACTTAGCTACTGGGGTAACTCCTGGAATTAAGTCGATTCTGAACTCGACCTGTCGTTGCGGAGGTAATCCTGGTAGCTCTTCTGGAAAGATGTCGGGGAAATCGCTCGCTACTGGGATGTTATTTAGTTCCTTCGTTTCAAGGCTTGTATCGACAACGTGAGCAAGGAATGCACGATATTCCTTACATAGATATTTCTGTGCTTGGATACTGGAGATAATACGAAGACTTGTACTGGGTTTGTCACCGTAGAATATAAGAGTTTCGTTAGACGGAAGGTTTAGACGGATTGCTTTCTCGAAGCACATGATGTCGGCGCGATGAAGACTCAACCAATCCATGCCGATGATTACGTCGAAGCTTTTAATTGAAACCGGCATGAGGTCGATTGGAAATGAATGGTTACCTAGAGTTAAGGTACAACCTAAGTATATGCTCTTGGTGCTTTCAGTTTTCCCATTATCCATTTCTACCGTGAATTGTTCTTTAAGTGCGTGTGGTTGATGTTTAAGTATGTGAGCAAATTTATGGTTCACGAAGCTTCGCTCCGCTCCACTATCGAACAGAATGCATGCATAAGAGTTATCGAGAAGGAACGTACCAGTCACCACTGTCGGGTCAGCAACCGCTTCCCCATGGCTTATTGCTAGTACTCTCCCCGATCCACCTGCATTCTTTGCTTTGGGGCAATCCCTCTTGTAGTGGCCTGTTTCACCACATCCATAGCAGGTTGGACTCGCGCCTGAGCTAGGGACTTGAGTGATCGGTCTTGTCGGAGACCTACAGAAACGGACAGTGTGTCCTTTCTTGTCGCAGTTAGAACACTGCATTTCACGGCAGGGGCCGTTGTGGTGGAAGTTGCATTTGTTGCACTAAGGCAAACTTCCTGCATACTGCTTCACCGGAGCAGTAGCAGTAGGGGTTATTGCAGCATGTACAACTACAATTTGCTGCTTTTGGCAGCTCGCTGCTTCTTCTTGTCATCCCAGAACTTCCGCTTAGAGTTAGCGGGTTTGGAGGGTTCTGAGACGGCTTAAGTTGTTGTCGCTGTTGGGGATTGAATTCCATGGTCGATGAGTCGCTGTGTGTGACAACCCGAAATTTCCATTCTGAACAAACCATTTGAAGCCAATAGAAGTAGAACAGTTACAGTGAATACTCAGATTTCGAGTATAAGTTTGGCAGTTTTCAGGATTTTACACTTAAGGAGATATTAGGAGAGTGGATGCACTAGGGTTTTGTGCAACATTGTTATTCCAATACTCTAGAACATTAGAGTTCGTTCCAGGAATAAAAATATTTTCTGGCAAAAATATCTCAGGACTATAAATAGAATTCTGAACCAAATTGGTTCATTTGTTGAATTCCATTTAGAGAAAAGTCAAAATTCTCTCTCACGGATCTTCGGGTTTTTATCCCAAATTGTGAGTAACTCTTTCTAGTAGTGTTATAAAGCTTTAAATGTGTTCATAACATAGATTACATAGCTAAATCATCCGATTTAGGAGTTTACTCCCCAAGGTGTTCTTGGGCGGTAAACTCCCGAAACCAAGCCTAGATTGTCCCCCGTGATGTACTATTGCCTTGGACTTGTATAGGAGTGTATTAGGGACATGAAATCAACCAAGAATCACCCAAGTTTGAGAGTTCACGGCCCAAGATTATCTTAGGCCGTAAACTCCAAAGAACATGCTCAAAATGGTGCTTTTAAGACACCTAAGGCTTAGACTTGATTTTAGACATGTAACCTATAGTGTTTAAAGCCTAGAAAACATAAGGAATCCAAGTGTTGAGGAGTTTACGGCCAAGACAAGTTCTTGGGCCGTAAACCCCTATAAAGGGGTCAAATGACACCCTAACTCCTTCCTTATGCCTAGAACCCAGCATAGATCATAACCTTGAAATGTTTGAGACTTGAAAACACCATAAACACCCTCCCAAGGGAGTTTACGGCCATAAACACCAAGGGAATATGGTTCCATGGCCGTAAACTCCTTAAAGGAGTTAATAGGAAGCCCAAACACTTGATTTAGCCTTGAAACAATTTACCACTAGAGTTGTATTAATTCCAAGCTTCAATTAGTGACCTTGTTGAGAGTTTACGGCCAGGAGTTTACTCCCCTGGGCCATAAAATCCAAAGCACATGGTCATTAGACCTTAAACTCCCATTAGAGGCCTTGCACTCCTTTGTTGCAACCCATTAGCCTCCTAGCATTTGACCAAAAGTGTTTTCCTCGCATTTAAATGTTTATACTTGTATAATTAGTGTTTTAATCACTAATTATTTATATACATATGTCTTCATATGTAATTAGGATCATTGTGTGTGTCTAAAGTCTTCACTTGACACCAAGCACTTGTCCGATCCTTCCTTACGATAACAGTCTGTTCAATTCCAGTCACTTACTGCAGGTGAGTTCATACCCCTTAAATAATGTTTTAAGCTATTTTTAAATGTTTTATGGGGGGGATACAAGTAGAATCATGCTAGTTATTATATCAATCACATGTGATTAATAAGTAGAATATTGCTAGTTATTATATCAATCACATGTGATTAATATGCAGCATTCAAATGATTTACTACACATTAGCCATTTTACCAAACAGTTTCCTTCAAATGATTTTTTATAAACATTTTATATGTCTTAAACTCCTTATTACACTGTACATTTTACTCTGTATATTACATTTCAAACTTATTTACAATTGTGTTTCAAACAGATGTTTCTTTATACTAAATTGTTTTTATCAAACCCATGCCTTCAAATTGTTTTATAGATTGACATCAAGTCGATCTTTTCTTAAAATAATAATTATGTTCAAATGTTTTACAAAACTTATTTATGCTTTTATATTATAAATTGCATGCCTCTATATGTATAGTTATATAAGAAATGTTTAAAAGACTTAGGAAGGCTATCCACCCTGTTTCCTTTTCGCGCTTGAGATGTGGTCTGGTGGGATATCGGGTACTCGTCCGAAAGTCGTTTAAATATTAGTTATATATCATGTGTACATATATAGTCATAAAAGGTTCCTTCCAGTTCATCCAATGCCCTTGGGTAGGTATACATCCATGTTCATACTTACCAGTTAGATTTCTAGTAAACTACCATAGGGGTAGTTTAGGAAGATACTAGAACTATTACTAGAACACAATATCATACAATGAGTCAGTTCATTCATGAGTCAATACTTTCTAGATCATTACTATACTTGCTAGGTGGAGAGCACGTACATGACAGCTATAACATTACATTACATTACTATACTTGCTAGATAGAGAGAACACACATTACAACTAGCACACGTGGAACATTACAGTACACTACTATACTATTACATGATCACACTTACATAAGTACAATTACATGATCACACTTACATGAGTACGCTTACATATACATAGGACAGACGTCACTAGGTGCTATAGCATGGAACAAGTTCAGGATCTAATTATACCGATGAATCACAACGCAATTGTGATCGTTATATCGAGTATACATGATCATAGTAATGTGGATGCTCATGCTTGGATAGATGCAGGGTCATGGGTAGGTCCCAAAATCCCTTTGATAGGGGAGCGTATAGTCTGGGATCTAGACATCACATTATACCTTATCCCTCAAATAAGGCAGTTGAGTACCGATGTAGTCATTTATTTCAAATGCTACAGTACTCATAAGTATTACCTTAGACTTAAGGTAATTGGTACGGTTGTAGTTCGGTACTACACCATAGTACTATTTCATTTTCCCATTACATTCACTTCGTGAATATTTCACACGACGTACGATAATGTAGAGAACTATATTTTTGGCTAATAATAGTCGGACTTGGGAAAATACACACTCTTACTAGAGACACACACAGACACTAGATGCCTTGGTAGAAGGTTACATCGAGATCAGTTAAGTCTTGGTAGAAGACACGCTTTATATAATAGTAGGAATCATAGGAATTTCTAGGGTTTTTCAAACGTTTACAGTTGTTTTACAAACATTTTACATTTACAGTTCATATACATTTTCAATACTTACAATTCATATACATTTTCCATACTTACCGATCATAAGCTTACAAATTCTTACATACAAACTAAGACACTAAAATACTTATGATCTCACCAGCTTCAAAGCTGATACTCGCTTTCAGAATTACTTGTATCCTCAAGTCATCATAGACAGGTACCGATGCAAGGAGAAAGGAAGATGGAGCTTGTTCAAGACTCATCTTTCATTTTGATTTATGCTTTAGTGTTTATTAAAATTTGACAGAACACATTTGTATAATAATTATATTATTAATGCAATGGATGATGTTGTTGCTTGTTTACTACTTTACTTTGTTGTGATATTGTACATGACGTCCTCCGCCCCAGAATGTTTCCGCCGTTCTTGGTTTTGGGGTGTGACACTGTGTCAGTCGCTTGGCACTGTCGAAAGTAGCAGGGTTTGATGATAGAACATTTCCTTGATACAGAGGCACCAGCCCCCAGATGTACCTCTCGATCTTCTTTCCTTCAGTGGGAACCATATTGGGGTAGAGAGCCACCAGTTCACTGAACCTGGCGGTATAAGCGACAATGTTGGAGCCCTTCATGGTTAGGCCCCACAGTTCATGCTCCAATTTATGGATTTCGCCCCTCGGGCAGTACTCCTCAATCATGAGGTCTTTTATTGTTTCCCATCCCATATCGTTGGCTCCGACGAGAGTTAGGGCTTTAACGTGGCCGTTCCACCACGTCAGAGCTTTTCCTTCAAAGGTGCAGGCGGCATATTTAACCTTGCTCGCCGCAGGGCATGAACAAATTTCGAAGACCGATTCAGTCTTCTCGAACCATTGCAAGAGGGCAATGACTCCGCCGGTTTCATAAAAGGACTTCGGCTTACAGTTGGTGAAATCCTTGTAGGAGCATTCTCTCGTGCGCACATGGATCTGAGCATGAGTAGATTCAACAGGGGTTCCACCTTGGCTGTTGTTAGTTGAGTGATATTGAGCCATGGCAGTTGCCACTGCCGCAGCTACCGCAGCATTCAGGGCTGCAGTATCGATGACCGGAGGAGGAGGTGGTGGAGGTGCAGGGTTATTCCGGGGAGATTTGCGAGGAGGCATCTTTCAGCTATAAGTTTATAAAGACAATTACAATGGTAAGAATCAATTCTAAGCAAGTTGAGAGTGACACATGGACTAAATAGCCATAGTCCAACTGTTGAATGAGTGTACGAATTGAATTCACAATAGGGAAGAATAGTAGGAAAACGCAAGTGCAAGGATTTTCTCACAGATTAGTTAGCTGTCAATATTACTGGTATTATTGATGTAATGGGTTCCGGGGAAAAATTGACCTAACAGTAGGTCTTACATCATACCATACGGAAAAGTTTGACAGTTACTAGATTCCTAGTTAGCGTACTGAGAGTTAGGAATATTTTACAGACAAGCGTTACCAAAATCCCAGATACTAAAGGCTATTTCTTAATTCAAAAGACAAAGATGTACTAGACATCTTCTAACGACGACGAGAATTCCTAGGGCGAATCCTCATATCCGCCAGTTGGCGAACTACTTCTTGAAGGTGTCGTTCGTGAGCTCTTTGACGAACTCGAAGTTCTGCGATTTCGGTGGTTAATTGCTGTCGCAGTGCATCATTGGTTCTCCTCATCCCTTCGAGCGCTTCTTCTAGATGTCGAATGCGGACGGTATTAACGCCTAAGTTGGCATCAATTTCCATGACTCGGTCGATGGCTGCTCGACCTTGTTCGACGTTTCGAGCAATTCTACGGACCATGACGGGCAGAGCTCTATCCGTAGAACCACCTTCGCTAACATTGTAAAAGCTTCGGTCCCCAAAGTAAGGTAAGGTTTGACCCTGTTCGTCGCTCCAGCGATTCAAGTTGTTTACCCACAAAGGAGTGGGACCTGGAAATGCTGGTCGGGGATCGTTGTTCGAGGCCTGACCTACGGGAGGTAGATTGTTGACTTTCGGCAAAGAGTCAGATCCATCTGAGAAGCCTTCTGCTTGATGATCATCCAACGGGATTTGGTGCTCATCATCGGACTCTGCTTCGAGCCATCCTGCATTGTCTTCATTTGGGAAGTACGGGTCGCCGTGATGGAATCCAGCCATGATATCTACGCGAGAAAAGGGATATAAGAATCTTTTATAATTAGGCGTACTAAACTAAGATAATTATAAGATGATCTTCATCAGTTATGTGAATACTTGTGTAGTGTATACCAGTTATATGAAATTAGAGTAGGATAGTCATTCGAATAAGTGGCCCTAACTCCAAATCAACAACCAAACAAGGAACAGGAAGTGAGGCAAAGGTCATAGATTCTGAGTCTATAACACCAAAATTTCATATAACCTTAGCGTACACACTTACAATTATTGACCTACTTGATAGAGACCCTTTTTAGTTCTCAGGTATGTAGTTATAGTAACCTAAAATACTCCTATAGTATTTTAGACTTATGTTCTGTTCTAATGTTCTTATCGTAGTAGTGTTGGTAAGTTTTTAGACTTGTTAACATATCACAACCATTCTAGGGCATATGCTAATCACTCCTCGGACCAGCATAGTTGATCAGGCTAAGCCATTCCCAAGACTGACCATACATCCCCGAGCTTACCTGTGATATTTCACAATCGTAATACTTTTGTTCTTGTCATTGTGACACTGATTTTAGTATGAATGCAGCCTAGTATACTTAATTAAATATTTTGGTATTTAATGTATAGACTCTCGGTCAGAGTGTTTTAATCCCAAAAGGGTTTATAGTTAGTATATCTTTTATGGGTTGATATACTTAATTCACTATAAACAATGCTCTGATACCAATCTGTCACACCCCAAAACCGAGAACGGCGGAAACGTTCTGGGGCGGAGGACGTCATGCAATGTATCACAACACAGTAATAGTAAACAAGCAAACAACATCATCCATTGCATTAAATATATAATTTTTAATACAAGTGTGTTCTGTACAGTTATAGACACCAAAAATAATGTAAATCAAAATAAAGAGATGAGTCCTGAATGCGCTCCATCTTCTCAAAAGCTGGTCTCGGTACCTGCCTACTGATGACCTGAGAATACAAGTTATTTTGAAAGCGAGCATCCGCATTAAGCTGGTGAGTTCATAAGTATTTTAGTGTCGGTGTTTGTATCAAAACGTTTGAACATATTTTTAAACAATAGTTTGTAAACATTGGTGATAAAAGTATGTGGATGTTTGTACGTGTTTGTAAAAGTTTGAATCTCTCAGAAAAACCTATATTTTCTATTAAAAGTAGCCTTCTACCAAGGCGTAACTGGTTTTGTATGTTCGTTTGATGTAAAAGTGTATAATTTCCCAAGTGTAACTATCATAAATCAAAATATAGTTTGTACATTAATGTTTAAGTGAAACAATCACTAAATGTATGTAATGGGTAAATTAATGTAGTACTATAGTGTTGTATTATCGGAACTACTGCCGTACTAACTACCTTAAACCGGATTTATATTAAGGTATTATGTGATTAATTGTACCATACTATCGACTGAGTAACAACGACAAATGTAGGTCGTAAAAGGGTATGACGTTTGGCACCCGCAAACCTACAGGTCCGGCTGTAGCTAGCAGCAAGGTGTAGGATAGTCAATCCAGTATACATCTATACGGAAACTCACGCTCTCCCTCCAAGAGAATTCTGGTTACAACTCGGGCCATGACATTTAAGGCATGCCCGATACAGTGGATCACAATTGTAAACGTATTCATGTATAGGTAATGTAATGTTACTTGTTCTAGTATCGTTGTATATGTTCTCTTCCTAGTATAGTTGTATATGTTCTTCTCTAGTATAGTTGTATGTGTTCTTCTCTAGTATAGTTGTATATGTTCTGCTCTAGTATAGTTGTATATGTTATGCTCTAGTATAGTTGTATATGTTCTCATAGTAATGTAATGTATATGACTCATGAATGAACTGAGTCATTGATCTAGCAACAGCGTAAATGTAATCATGTGTTACCCCGATGGTAACTTACTAATGATGTAACTGATACGCATGAATAATGGAAGTACTTTTATGTCTATATATGCACACATGGTATATAATTAATATTGAAACGACCCTCGGACGGCTACCCGACATCCCACCAGACCACATCCAAATCGAGGAAAAGGAAATAGGGCGGATGGCCTTCCTAAGCCTTTTAAACATTTCTTATATATCTATACATATATGGACATGCAATTTATAAGAAGTATAATAAAGTTTAAATAAAAGTATTTGATAAGTAAAAGAGTTTGTAAAACATTTTGAAGTAAAATAGTTTGATAAACATTTTGAAACAGTGATGAAATCATTGGTTTTGTAGTTATTAATCACATGTGATTGATGTAATAACTATAAGCATTCAACTTGTATCCCCCCCCCCCATAAAATCATGTAAAACATTCAAAAGTATTTCAAAGGTTAATTAAAGGGGTATGAACTCACCTGTAGTGAGTGGTTCTGATGACAATGTTGGATTAGACGCTAGGTGTCAAGTGGTGACTTGAGTACACGCGCGAATCCTATTTAGCATATATTGGCACATATATGGATATAATTAGTGTTATGAACAACTAATTGATGATTTTGGGACCACCTTAGGGACTAGTAAACACTTATAATGAAGTGTTATAATCATATATGACTGTATGAGGGTTTATAAGGCTATACAAGAGGGTGTATGGCCAAAATACACACTATATGTATGTGTGCGGCCAGGTGTGCGGCCTAGTGTACTGCCAGCACATGTGAGCGGCCCTGTGTGCGGCCAGATGGTGTGTGCTGCCATGTGTGCGGCCAGATGGTGATCTTGGTGTTCTTGGTGTTCTTGGTACCTTTTATGAAGATCTTCAAGGAGAATGGATGATACTTGAGAGGATTTCGTGTTCTATGCTTGAAGAAGTGAAGGAAGTGTTCAAAAATGATTTAAGTGTGGAATATATAGGTGGAGTTTGCGGTTGGGAAAGGTGTGAGGCCGCAAACAAGAGTGTGTGGCCGCACACTCAAGTGTGTGGCCGCACACTCCATGTGTTGGAGTGTTTGGCCCGGTTTTGATTCCTACACTTCGAGTTAACCCTTCTTAACACTCCTACCTTGATTATATCACATTTAGAACGCTTCATTAGACTCTAAAGGGTACTACTATATAGTAAAATAAGTCTAATATTGGAAAGAATTGAAGAGTGCATGCGAGAAGTTTTTCGGGTTGTCACAGTAGGCAATAGTGAGGATTTGGTTATTACCATCCATGCCTACTGCTAAGAACATGGTGCCCAAGTATTTCCCTTTAAGATGTGCTCCATCAAGGATAAGAATAGGATGCAAACTTGTTTGAAATTCTCGAACCTAAAAAACATTTACTATGATATCATTAAAGTAAACACACGTGTAAAAACATTAAATATAAATAAGTCGTTATATAAGAAATATTACCGCGTAGCCGATAGCCATGAAAAAGTATTCAAATTTACTGTCATAACTCGTCTTTATATGTGTAACCATACCTGGATTCTTCTTCTCCATGTTGTAGATATATAAAGGTAGTCTTTGATGTAACATCCGGACTTCCAGGTATTGTTTATTTTTTTTTATTCATTTATTTTGAGGACCATTGAGCTACTCTACGAGTCGGTGATACAACTCGTCGAGTAGAGTCGCGATGCGCCACGTGGGATTAATGACTTGCTCGACGAGTCCGAGAGCCGACTCGCCGAGTAGACGCTGTGATGAGAAACCCTAAATCCTCAGATTTGGGGCCTATTTACAGCACTTATAGCCTCATTTGCAGCTATACTTCCCTAAGAGTAAACCCTAATTGTCCTGTAAGCTTAGAGAGAGAGTTTTGAGCTAACCTTGAGTATTTGGTGCATCTTTTGAAGAGAAGAGAAGGATTCCAAGCCAAGATTCGAGAAGTAGTTGCTAGATTTGTGGCTATTTCACCTCAGAGCTTCTAGGAAAGGTATAAAGTTTGCACCTTTCTCATTTTTGAGTAGATCTCATGATTTTGGGAGTTTAGGGCTTTTTCTATCTAATATGAGGACCTAGAATGTTTTGAGTTCATATTGAGGTTTGGACTTCATATATAGACCATGTGCGGTCCCTAGAGTCCAAAAGTTTCTGCTTTATTCAGCCATAATAATGCTATTGAGTGAAAAACCCTTTTTAAGGTGTGTTTTGGCATTTCAAGCCCTAAGTGCCATGCATGGACGTAAAGTTTGTGACTTTATGTGATAAATGAGAATTGAGAGTGTGGATCTAGAGTTTGGAAAGGTTTTCTGCCTTGAAATCGTCTAAATGAGAAAAGAGTCTAAATGGACTCGCCGAGTCGAGGAGCCGACTTAACGAGTCGATTAGGGTTTGTCCCGATGAGCTGGATATTCTGTTACTCGACGAGTTAGGGGTTAACTCGACGAGATGAACCCTCACGAAGACTTCTGAGGAAAGACTGGACTCGACAAGTCAGGTCAAACTGGGACTATTGACTCTAGTTTGACTTCTATTGACTTTAGGGTTTGGTCAACATAAGTAATGGAGACCATGGAGGGTTAAAATGGTCTTTTACCCATTCCAAGAGTTAGAGAGAATAAGAGATCAACCTTTGGTGTATTTGAGTATGAGTGGAGTATTGATTATAGATGTGTATCCAATGTGTTAGGTGGAGGCTAGTTCGAGATTCCCAAGTACGAGACTTTTACTTGCTAGCTTACGAGGTGAGTCTTCTCACTATACTTTCCAAGAGTGGTATCTTTGTGTGATTGAGCTGTCTTATGTGCTTATCTGTGTACTGTGATATTCTGCATTATGTCTTTGTGATTTATGTTGAATATTGTTATTATGAGCTCACTGAGTTAGGACCGGAGGGTCCCACTGAGACACATTGACCGGAGGGTCTTAATGAGTTATATCCTAGAGTGGCTAATGATTTATATGTGGTATTTTGGGGGAACTCACTAAGCTTTTTGCTTACCGTGTTATGTGCTATGTGTTTTAGGTACTGATCAGGATCACGGGAAGGCGCCGACTTGATTATACACACATCAGAGATTGAGTTATGATTGAGAAGATCCTGGAGCTTTATATACAATTTTTGGACATGAGTTTTGATGAGTTGACATTGTGACATTTTGTGGTTTTATTATTGGAATAAATGTGTTTTGAAATAAAAAAAACGGTTTGAAAATTTACGTTGCTACATTTGAAAGCTTTCTTCAAAGGTACCTCTTAACAGATTTAGAGCATACATTTTAGCACTCCATGCTTGCTAGTATGAAATATTTACATTAATATGATCAATTAAAGGTGTTTGTAACTATTTCCCCCGCAACATATGACCTATACTATCAGCTAATATTCCCTTCAAAAAGTGACCCAATACCTTTTTGTTGGCATGTCGGTGATGGGGACGTAGTTGTATGTTTTAGCAAGTGTGCTTCTCCGATAGTTTAACCATTTGAAATGTATCAGTAGTATTACGTTTTGTTGCTCATGTCTGTCAGTCACAATTATCCATAAAGTAAACAGGTTCAAACATGTCTTTTGGTGATATTTTCACTTTATATTTGGAGCCTTGAGTAACACTTTTTAGTCCTAAGTTAATCTTAAGTTGTTCTTGTTGGAATAGTGTCTAAGGTTGCAACTATATTTGACAAGTATTTGACCCGGTTGTGCATGGTCCTTTTGGGTTGCCTTCACCATAGCAACTTGACAGGATGATTTATAATAAGAGAAGAAATATTATTAATATATTATGAATATAATATAAGGAATAATAATATTGTTATTTGATTATTATAAGTCATAAATTAATTAGGGATTAATTTGGTGACTTAAAGAGATTAATTGAATAAAGGGGCATAAACTGTCAATTGTATGATAGTTGTATTTTGGGCTGTGATTCCTTATGGATAAGGGGTGGACGATTTTAGGGTTTGGAAGAGCCTAGAAATCGTCCAAGGCTTATCATTAAGGAGATTGGATTGCTTAGGTCCTAAGTTATCCAATTAGGGTTTTAAGGGTGAACCCCTAGGAAGCTCACTAGAATATATAGACCCTTTGGGTGAAGGAAATCGACACTCTTGCATCTGAAGAAACCCTGGCCGATTTCTCACTCTTCTCTCTCTCTCTCTTATCATCCTCTTGCTATTTGGTGTTTGTAAGCCATTAGAGGAGTGAGAATTGTGACTCTAAGCTCCAAGGACAAGAAGATTCAAGCAAGCAATTCAAGGTAATCCTTTAGATCTGTTTTCATATGTTATGATTTGAATGTTTACACTAGATCTATCAATCAAAGTCTTGGATACATTGCATGTTCAATTCGAGAAACCTAGATCCAAGCATTAGGGTTTGTATGTGCACATAGGAATGTTCTTATGACTCAAACCCATCAGTGGTATCATAGCCTTGATTGGTTTCTATTGAATTGATGCATTGGTTGCTTGATTGTTGATTGCAAAATCGTTTTTTGTCATTCTTCCTGATGAACTCGGCGAGTACCACAGTGTACTCGGCGAGTCCATTGTGGTACTCGGCGAGTTTGAGCGTCAGAAGGAGCTAGTTTCGAGATTTCTTGCTGTTTATCTTATGGAAACTTGCCTTTATCTTTATGGGTCAATATAAATCCAATTTTAACATATATTTAAGTATATCCTTGACCTAACAAAAGATATTTACCAATTAATTGAATAATAATTTCCTTATGTGATAATTGATTGATTATTTTAATTGAATTGGTGAATTGTTTAAATATATCAAATATAGATAATTGTGAAATTAAATGATTAATTTAAATTATTTTTTATTTGATCCCCTAAGTTTTGAAAAGTTTAAAACTTGTCCTCAAGTTTTGAAATTTATGTTTTGTGATTAAAAGTTTAATTTAGACAATTTAAATCAAACCCTAGCATTTTACAAGTTTAAAATCCAACCTTATACTAATATAATATTACAAGATTAATATATATATATATATATATATATATATATATATATATGTATGTATAATGAAAATGCTAGTCTTACCGTTAGTAGGCCTCATTCACGAAGTCGGTCTATAAGGTGGGTATAAGGTTGCGGCCTATAAAATGGCGCTTAATGCGTGTACACTCACACCCACCGCTTGCTTGATTGGTGGAGGGTCGTTAGCCGAACGGGTAGGATAGGGCAACTCTATCTCCTCATTAAAAAGTATAATATTAAAATACAACGTAACTACATGTTTTTCAAATTCCCAATCCTAGTTACTTTAGGAAAAGTGAATTGATGCAATCCCATGAAATTACACTTTGCACCCTTGCTAAGAAGTTAGTGGAGCGTGTGTGGTTTACCAGCACACTAATTGGTTCTAAGCAAAGGTGGCAAAGGGTGATTCATTGTTTATCATAGTTCGGTGGAGCGTGTGTGGTTTACCGGCACATCGAATAGGTGATTGTAACAATGATGGCACCGTGTAGATTTGCATGGTTATTCACACCCACTTTGTGATCCTCGACATCCCAGTCACAAACGAGAGGGGCATATCGAGATTTAAACATGCCATTGAAAAGTTCAATGAATCTCATCGAAACCTAGGAATTCTCAATACATTTAGAACTTAATGTTATGTTTTCATGGTGGAGAATTAGTGAATCGTCATTCACTTACCTTCAAATTGTTTGCATGTTGGATTACGGCATCCCTTTTCTAATGTGTAAATAATGTTGTTGGATCCTAGCCCTAAATTTTTCATATTGGGTGATAATTAGGGATTCAAATTCTAATCAAACTTTGTCCTTTCCTTTTGTAGATGTCAAACGCGAACAACGCTGCTGCTAGCTCATTCACGCTAATGAGCCTTTGCCAAAAAGTGACTTTTGATGGAACGAACTTCAGCGAATGGATAAGATACATTCGCACGATTGCTCGCTACGAGGACAAGGAGTATATCCTTGATGAGAAGCTTGAGAAGATCAATCCAGAAGTCGCTACTCTGGCTGAAATGACTACTTTTGAGACTCATGAACGTGATGCAACGAAGGTTCATTGCATCATGATAGCCACAATGAACGCCGAATTCCAAAAGTCCTATGAGGACATGTATCCGTACGAGATGCATCAAGACTTATTGGAGAGATGCCATCAAAACGTGAGGCAGGAACGTTACGAGATCTTCACAAACATGATCACTACTAAAATGGGACATGGAGATTCTCTAACCGTACACTTGCAAAAGATGCAAAGGTATGTCGATCGTCTTCGCAAGTTGAATGTCGACTTTGGGGAAGATTTAGCTATCGACATGGTACTTCATTCCTTGTCTCCGTGTTACAACCAATTTAGGATGACCTACCACATGAACAAGGAGGAGGTCACCCTAAGCAAACTCCAAGGTCTCCTAAGGGTTGCTGAGAGCAACCTCAAGGACAAGTCTGTTGCACCAACTCCCAATCCACCCGCTGCTCCTGTTTTGGCTATTGGGCAGGGAAGGGGCAAGAACAGGAAGGCTCCATCTAAGAGCCACCGCAAGGGAAAGTCCCGAGATGGTTCCTCTTTTAGTGGGACCAAGGTTGATCCTGCTAAACCCAACCCTAACCTAAAGGAGGCAAAGTGCCACCACTGCCACAAAATAGGGCATTGGAAGAGAAGCTGCCCAGAATACCTGCAAGCCATCAGGGAAGGAAAGATCAAGCCGTCTTTCGCAGGTATTTACACAATTAAATCTAATGATTCATCTCATGCTATTTCTTGGGTCCTTGATACCGGGTGTGGTTACCACATTTGTTTTGAATTGCAGTGACTAAGAAGAAATAGGGATGTGGAGCGTGGAAGAATAAATCCAATCATGGGGAACAGAAGATCGTCACCTGTGACCAAGATTGGAGTGTATTCTTTAGTGCTTAGGAATGGATTAAGTTTAGATTTAAATAATTGTTGCTACTCGCCAGATATGGCAAGAAACATCATTTCATTTCATGGTTTGTTTAGACAAGGATTTAGATTTTCGTTTAATAATGAGAATGGTTCAATTTATGCTTATCTAAATGGTGTCTTATATTTTGAAGTAATACCGTGTAATGGAATTTATGAAACTATTATGATTGTAGATAACCTAAGAAATGATGTTTTATGCATGGATTCTTCCAATAGTATGGATAAAGCATGTTTGTGGCATTGTCATCTTGGACATGTAACCAAGAAGCGCATAGCCCAACTCCAAAAGGATGGAGTGTTGGAGTCATTCGACCTTAGGGAAGATGACACGTGTGAGTCTTGTTTGCTTGGAAAGATGACCAAGTCACCCTTCACTGGTACATGTGAAAGGGGTGAGGGTTTGTTGGATCTCATACATACCGATGTATGTGGACCCTTTAGATCCGCCACAAAGGATGCAAACCGCTTCTATGTGACTTTCACCGATGATTATAGTAGATATGGGTATATTTACTTAATCAAGCACAAGTCTGAAACGTTTGAAAAGTTCAAAGAATTCAAACATGAAGTGGAGAATCAATTGGGCAGGAAAATCAAGATGCTTCGATCCGATCAAGGAGGAGAGTACCTAAGTCTTGAATTCCACGACTATCTCAAAGAATGCGTAATATTTTCGCAATTGACACCACCTAGGACACCGTAGTTGAATGGTGTGGCAGAAAGGCGTAATCGAACCTTGTTGGACATGGTTCATTCTATGATGAGTCGTGCTTCACTACCTATCTCATTCTGGGGGTATGCCTTAGAGACTGCCGCCCATATCCTTAACCGAGTCCCTACAAAGAAGGTTGTCAAAACACCTCACGAGATGTGGACAGGGAAAGCTCCCTCGTTGGCACATATCAAGGTTTGGGGTTGCGAGGCTTTCGTAAGACGAGATACTCACGACAAGCTCAAACCTCGTAGTGAGCGATGTATTTTCATCGGCTACCCGCAGAAATCCTTTGGATATCTCTTCTATAGACCGAATGACAACGTTCTCTTCGTTGCAAGGAGAGGGGTTTTTCCAAGAATGAGAACTCATAAGCCAAGGAGACAGTGGGAGGCAGATCAAGCTTGAAGAGATTCAAGAATCGAGTGATGAAGGAACCTCCACCGCTAGCGCTCAACCCGAGGAGGAAACTCCGGTTGAACCAATTGACGAGTCCTTACCTTTTAGACATTCCGAAAGAGTTAGAGTTCAACCCCAGTTTTATGGTTTTCATATTACTATCGAAGGGGACACGTATATTAGTGATGATACACTAATAAATTTAGATGAACCTAATAGCTATAAGGAAGCCATGGCAGGCCCGAAGTTTGCAAAATGGAAAGAGGCAATGGACAGCGAGATTCAATCCATGTATGACAACCAAGTTTGGAATTTGGTTGATAATGTGCCCGGACGTAAGACCGTGGGGTGCAAATGGATCTTCAAGAAGAAGACCGACGTGGATGGAAATGTACACACATATAAGGCGTGATTGGTTGTGAAGGGCTTTACTCAAACTCCCGGAGTTGACTATGATGAGACCTTCTCACCAGTTGCAAAAATAAAGTCTATTAGGGTGATGCTACCCATTGCTGCATTTCGTGATTATGAGATATGGCAGATGGATGTCAAGACCGCTTTCCGTAATGGAAAGTTGGCTGAGGATGTTTACATGGCTCAACCAGAGGTTTTTGTCGATATGAAGCATCCCAATAGAGTGTGCAAGCTTGAGAAGTCCATTTATGGGCTTAAGCAAGCGTCTCGCAGATGGAATCTTTGCTTCGATGAGAAAGTCAAAGAGTTTGGATTTGTAAGAAGCAAAGATGAATCATGTGTGCAAGCTTGAGAAGTCCATTTATGGGCTTAAGCAAGCGTCTCGCAGATGGAATCTTTGCTTCGATGAGAAATTCAAAGAGTTTGGATTTGTAAGAAGCGAAGATGAATCATGTGTATATGTCAAAGCCAGTGGGAGTATAGTTAGCTTCCTCATTTTGTATGTGGATGACATACTACTCATAGGAAACGACGTCACGACACTGCAAGAGGTTAAGTCCTGGCTCGGGAAGTGCTTCGCTATGACGGACCTCGGAGAGGCTTCCTATATTTTGGGAATAAGGATAGTGAGAGAACGAAGTAAGAGACAAATAGGACATAGTCAGAACACTTACTTAGATAAAGTACTAAAACGTTTTAGTATAGAAAATTCGAAGAAGGGAGAATTATCGATACAAAGTAATGCCAAGTTGAGTAAGACTCAAAGTCCGAGTACCGAAGCCGAGATAGCAGAAATGAGCCGAGTACCATACGCTTCCGCAGTTGGCTCAATCATGTATGCTATGACTTGTACTCGCCCTGATGTAGCCTTTGCTTTGAGCATGGTCAGTAGATATCAAGGGAACCCTGGCAGAGCCCATTGGATTGCGGTCAAGAATATCCTTAAGTACCTTCGGAGGACCAAGGAATGGTTTTTAGTCCTCGAGGGGAGTGATGACCTAAAGGTGCGAGGGTATAGTGACGCCAGCTTCCAGACCGACAGGGAAAACTACCGTTCGCAGTCGGGCTGGGTCTTTACCCTTAATGGAGGAGCAGTAACTTGGAAAAGTTCCAATCAGGAAACCGTAGCTGATTCAACGTGCGAATCAGAGTACATTGCAGCGAGCGAAGCGTCGAAGGAGGCAATATGGTTAAAGAACTTCATCGGTGATCTTGGAGTTGTACCTGCCATAAAGGAGCCTATGGAAATTTTCTGTGATAATGAAGGAGCGGTTGCCTTAACCAAGGAACCAAGGGATCATGGTAGATCTCGACATATCGACAGGAAATATCACTTTATTAGACATCGAGTAGAAGAAGGACACCTCGTGGTTAAGAGGATATCATCAGAAGATAACCCAGCAGATCCGCTTACGAAGGGTTTGACCAGGGTTAAGCATTTGCAGCATGCTAGGAGTATTGGGCTGAAGAATGATATTAGTTTAGATTAAATAGTTTTAGAAACTTGTAATAGATAAATGTAATTGACATTTGATGATTAAATAAAGGAGTATTATTTATGAGTAAAGTTACTGTCATATGTTAATTGTTTAACTATTGTTTCACTTTGCATGTTTTGACTTCCTGAATAATTGAGTTATTAAGAATAATCGAATTATTCAAACGGTCCACAATCATTCATATGTTGGAAGTAGATATGAAAGAAGATTGTCATGAATTGGTATGTAGATTGTCTAAATGGTATTAGACATAGCAAAGGTTTGCTACAACGTTCATGAGTGCTTATGAACTAGTTTTGAGCATTGGAACAAACCCGCACTTGCTGGAATCACTTTAAGGTATATATATATATATATATATATATATATATATATATATATATATATATATATATATATATATTGTAAGTGATCGTAAGACGATAATATCATATGGTCTTAAAACCTAGATATATGGTTTGTTATTTGTTAATTGGTTGTACATTGATGATGCGAAACCGCATCAGTAAATTGATGTTATAAAACGCATTGTTGTGTATGATTGATTAGTGAATAAGTAAATGCATATAAGTCGAAGTTTATCTGTTACTTTTATCCTAAGAGGGTAAAAGCGATATCTCGGCCGCTCGATGATTTGATTTGACTTATGTGCCGGGCCCGGTCAGAACTAAATTGATGTGTATGATTAAGTTCTATGTCGAATAAATCTGAGATCGAGAAACTAAACGCTGGACAATGATTATGTCTGTGTGATGTCTGAACAGAGGATTATACGATCCCTTATCTAACGGACAGGACTGATAAGATCAGAGTTTGACAGCGTCTTTGAGAGCTACGATTACTAATCGGATTATGCTTGTATATATAGTTACTAGACTTATCCAAGTGGGAGACTGTTGGAATAGTGTCTAAGGCTGCAACTATATTTGGCAAGTATTTGACCCGGTTGTGCATGGTCCTTTTGGGTTGCCTTCACCATAGCAACTTGACAGGATGACTTATAATGAGAGAAGAAATATTCCTAATATATTATAAATATAATATAAGGAATAATAATATTGGTATTTGGTTAATATAAGTCATAAATTAATTAGGGATTAATTTGGTGACTTAAAGAGATTAATTGAATAAAGGGGCATAAACTGTCAATTGTATGATAGTTGTATTTTGGGCTGTGATTCCTTATGGATAAGGGGTGGATGATTTTAGGGTTTGGAAGAGCCTAGAAATCGTCCAAGGCTTATCATTAAGGAGAATGGATTGCTTAGGGCCTAAGTTATCCAATTAGGGTTTTAAGGGTGAAACCCTAGGAAGCTCACTAGTATATATAGACCCTTTGGGTGAAGGAAATCGGCACTCTTGCATCTATAGAAACCCTGGCCGATTTCTCACCCATCTCTCTTTCTCTTTCTCTCTCTCTCTCTCTCTCTCTCTCTCTCTCTCTCTCTCTTTTATCATCCTCTTTCTAGTTGGTGTTTGTAAGCCATTAGAGGAGTGACAATTGTGACTCTAAGCTCCAAGGACAAGAAGATTCAAGCAAGCAATTCAAGGTAATCCTTTAGATCTGTTTTCATATGTTATGATTTGAATGTTTACACTAGATCTATCAATCAAAGTCTTGGATACATTGCATGTTCAATTAGAGAAACCTAGATCCAAACATTAGGGTTTGTATGTGCACATAGGAATGTTCTTATGACTCAAACCCATCAGTTCTTTGATTTTAAAGAGTTGGACTAACTTCACATAAGAAGTATAATTGTAGGTTGTGTTACCTTTACATTTTTGTTGAGCTAGTTCAGGCAATAGTAAAGGTTCAAGCATAACTCAATGGGTGTTTTGTGTTTCTTTAGAATCTTAAAAATAAAAATGAGAACTTTTCCTGTTGTGATTTTCAGGGTTGTAAGCGTTCAGTTTCTTCCTCTTCACCTTTAGTATCTTCCTCCATCAAATTTAGTGTAACTATCAAAATGTTCAACTGGCTCTCCATATGGAATTATATTACCATCATCAACTATAATGCTCACATGATATGACTAGATGATTAAAGAAGAATAGAATAATTATTCATCACAACAATAAATAGATGTTTTCAATAGAAGAGTATTTAGGGTAAATAACCTAAACTAAGTTCAACGTAGACGTTAAAATGAGAGCATTTTGAAGTTTTAGTGCAATAGTGCACGACACAGAAACCGAAATTTAAATCGGTTGATTGTTAGGAAAAACAATCTAAATGAGAGTTGAAGATCTCGTCAATACCTATCCGTCGATATAAAGACAGTCGAGAACGGATATCTTATGAGAGAGTTATGATTTTTATACGGACTTTATCAATCTAAGCCTATAAAAATATACCTTTAAAAAATAAAGTGGGGATTAGATGACGGAGTCTAAATGAAAGTTGTAGCTCTCGTCGATAGCTACATGTGGATATAAAGAACATCGAAAACGGAGCTTGTATGAACAAGTTACAAAATTTACAAAATCTGCGTTTGCGCATGTGGACCAAAAGGAAGCTGGCATGTGGCATGAAATGCCAGGAGAAACGTCGGCCTAAGTGCATGGTGTGCACCTCTAAAGGCTCGACTCACATATAAAAAATTCTCCATTAAAAGGCAGCAGCCCCTCATTTGTTCTTCACACCTCCCACTCTTTCTCTCTTAACTCTCTAGAGCCAAAATCTCAAAATTTCCTTAGATTTTAAGGTATTCTAGCGAGGCACTGGAGTCTCTGAGACATCGGCTAGTGGAAGCTCTTGAGTCGAAGTTCTGCCAATGCAATTTCCTGTCTATTTTCGGGAAAATCTATATAAGTTAAGCTACATATATATCGCTTTCAGTGTAACTTATATTTATAATCATAATCGTTATTATGAACCTATAAATAAAATTTATCAGTGATTCCAAGTCATTATACTGATTGAGCTACTTACAGGAGTGATGTATAAGGTGGGTCTAGTGAGATGTTTTAAGTGGGTTTTCCAAATAGTATATTTTGTATACCAAACAGACTCGTACCTCCGATATGATCCTACCTGGTTATTCCTTACTTGATAGATCTTGATGTGCACATTGGGATTGTTGAGGAATCTAGACTATCATTAGTCATGATGAATATCATAATAAGACTTAGTAACAATTATACCTAGGTCACGTCAAGGGAAAAGCTAAGTGCTAAGGCGAAACACTGTGCAAGTTCTGAGGCATCCTAGTGAGTGCATAGTTACTTAAATCTTACACATAGATATTAAAGTATTAAGATAATTAAATGCTATATGTGCCTCTTATATGTGATATGTGTTGGATGAATGTATATGGCATGATTTTACTAGATTTAATTATATAAGTATTTTCATACTTATTATATATATATATATATATATATATATATATATATATATTGAGTAGTGATGAGAAATGAGAGATGTGAGATGAGAGATGATTAGGAGATGCCATGACTTTCACTTGCAATGATTACGATGTAGTCATGTAACAGAGCATAGATGATGACCACGGACCATTCTAAACGGTCCAGTGGAACACTAACAGGTTCATAAGTTGTAGGTGATCGACTACTTGTTCATACGATGTACTATACTCACATATATTATGGAGGAATCCCTGAAACAGTAATGTCTATGTGATGTAGGCGATGGTCCTTAAGAGAGGTCCTTAGATATGAATAGGTAAGAAAATGTGATGTTGGCGATGATCCTAGGATAGTTCTATAAAAATGAATATAGGAGAAAATGTGGATGGGTAATTGGGATAATTTTTGATAGATAATTTAAAAAAATTTAATTATATTATTGCGGGATGAAAACCCTATGTACTCACCAGGTTTCGCATCCTGGACCATTCAGTTTCTTCGTATCACAGGAAGCGATACAAAAATAATGATGTTTGGATACGATGAGAGAATTGAGGAAATATAGGTCATAGTATAAAAGATATTATAAGGCATGTAATGATTTTGTTTATGTTTATGTTTTATATCAGTTATGACATCCCAAGTTTTAATAATCAATGAAAACATTTCTTCGAAAATTCTTTTTATGGGACAAATTTCTCACTACTCTGTTTATAAATAAGCATAAATAAAAGGTCTTTTCTGGCCATAAAAAATGGGAATGTCACATCAACCAACATCATTATTTTTGCATCATCATTTGCAGATTCATCAACATCAACTGTAAGAGAAGAATCAGCAACATTCTTACCTTTATTTTTATAATCACCCTCGTCTACAGGGCCATTATAAGAAGGAACATGGTTGGTTGTCATAGGTAACAAATTACACATTTGGTTACTTCCAGCACCAAAAGACCCATTTCCACCGATCGATTTTCCCCGGTAAATCGGTGAATACTACTTTCCATAATGTTACTAACAACAAACAATTATACAGTGTTGGGAGGCATACTACTAACAAAACTAAGAAATTATCTGACATCACTATTGTATAGAATCTGCATAACTATACTTGATCCAGGAAATTGAAAAGATAGACGTATTTGGTTAGTGTGTAGCCTAGACTTGGAAGCAACCAATGTAATTAACCTAACGAAGTTAATATCATTGCTTATATATACATCAAAACATGTGTAGTCTAGAGCAATATATTTCATAAATCATTCGATACGCTGCCATTGTCCTCCACTAGAAACTGGCACTCGAAAAAATCTTGTATACAATTCTGGAACATGTAATGAAAGTATCAAAAACACAAATATATTACATATATGGAAATATATGGAACATAAAAACACAAATACCCTAATTTTAACACTCCAGAACAGACCTCCAGAATGTACGGTAATTTCATAGTACATTCCGGAATATACTTTTTCAGTCTGAAACGTACACGGTGTCAGATTCCGGACTTAATTCCTACCAACCACCCATAGCTCCGGAATGAAAATAAATGCTCCAGAATATCGTATTTCAAAATATGTTGACCGAGTCAAGTCTGGAATGTTCTTACGTGTTTTGGAATACGCTATTCTAGATAAAGTGGTAATTTCTCAAAAGAAAAAATGGTTATTTTTATTAACAAAGTCGTTTATAAGGGTTAGTTTACTAATTACCCTCAAATATGACAATTAAGTCTAAATATATTAAGATAATCGCCTAAAATATATATATGATAAGGTCATATCATATATGTATGCATATGTGCATATATATGAAAGATTTTTTTTTCAGTTTCTTTCCGCGTCTCTATTAGACTATTTGTAGGGGCAGTTTTGATTTTTTTTTTTGGAAAAATGTTGTGTGTGTGTGTGTGTGTATATATATATATATATATATATATATATATATATATATATATATATAGCATAACCACTACCGGAAAGTATGAACACCACCACCACCATTAAATATTAACGTCACCAACACCACCATAGGTCAACACCACCACCACCACCTCTTGGAAAACCTCCGATCTAAACACCCATATTTTTCCGGAAAAGACAGAAACAAACCCTTAATTTTCACGCGAAGACATAAGAGACCCTTGGAACCTTCCTTGAGCGTAGTCAATCTGTAACATCCCAAGTTCATGGGTGCAAGTTCAGGGTTCAAAGTGAAAATGTGAATGGGCAACTCAGCGAGTCCATGGGTGGACTCGGCGAGTAGGGTCGCGATTCTGGTCGCGTGTTAAGTGGCCAACTCGGCGAGTCGGCGGCTGGACTCGGCGAGTTGGTGCTGTGTGGAGAAAACCCTAATTTCGGGGGTTGAGCCCTATATAAAGGACATTATACCCTCTCCCCAGCCTCCTTACTCTCCCTTGAAGTCCAGAAAACCCTAATGTGGGTTTGTGAGTGATTTTGAGAGCATTTTAACCTTGGAGAAGTGTTTTTTGAAGAGATCTTGGAGAGTTAAGAGGCTTGGAGCAAGGGGCTTTGCAAGGATTTGGATTCCTCTTATGTTGGAGCTTTCTTTTGAGGTATTATTTCGTTGCTTGGGCTGATATTCATTTAGATTCATCATTTTGGAGTCTTTGGAAAGTATAGCTTGTGACATTTTGAGTTTGAAGGTTAGATCTGAGGTTGCTACCTCAGATCTGGAATGGAGAAGGTCTAGAGTGCATTAAAGTCCCTGTTCTTGAGTGATTGGTGAAGCCATCTTGTCGCAAACACTAACCCTAGAGTGTTATATGCTTAGATCTCTTTGGATTCACGTAAAGTTTGCCACTTTACGTGATGGATGGTTTGTAGAAGGGTAGATCTATGGTTTGGATCATCTGCATGGCCTGGAAAGCCTATGTATGGATTAAGACCTAAGGGTACTCGGTGAGTTGCTTGATGATGGGCAGGAACTCGACGAGTTGGAAGAACAACTCGGCGAGTTGGTTGAAGATAGTCTTGGACTCGGCGAGTCTGTTCTCGGACTCGGTGAGTCTGGTCGTGAGGTCCTAACCTTTTTCTGGTTAAGCTGTGAATCGGTGAGTCAAGGGATGACTTGGTGAGTTGAGTGAGAAAGGACTCAGAGTGTAACATCCGGTTTCCCAGGTATTATATTTTGCTCTTTTATTTTGGGTGTTGAGGGGAGACTCGGCGAGTTGGCATCCAGACTCGCCGAGTATGGTCGCGGATTCGTATGCGAGTTCACAGCTGGACTCGGCGAGTTCATGAGTGGACTCGGCGAGTCCACACTGTTTAATGAAACCCTAATTTCCAGGGTTTGAGACCTATTTAAAGGGTCTTAGGGCCGTCATTTGTGGCCACCAACCCCCAGAGAGAAACCCTAAGAGAGTCAGTGGACACGTGTGGACTCGCCGAGTCGACCTAGTGCACTCGACGAGTCGGGTCAAAGTTTGACCGTTGACCTTGTTGACTTTTATGAGAGTATTTACTTTATGTGATTAGGCAGAGGCTAGATCACATTTCTACCGAGTCAGATACTTACCGAGACATTGAGGTGAGTCTTCTCACTATACGTTACCTAGAGTGGTATTATGTGTTAACCAGATGGTCTTATGTGTTATGTATAAGTTATGTGCTATGTGATATATGTATGCGTATGATGTTATAGACCGGACCGGAGGGTCCAACGAGCTATGACCGGACTAGAGGGTCCAACGAGCTACGGGACTGGAGGGTCCCGCTGAGACACGTCGACCAGAGGATCGTATTATAGCCTCGAGTGGCGTATATGTTGTATGCGGTATTTTAGGGAACTCACTAAGCATTTATGCTTACAGTTGTTGTGTTATGTGTTTCAGGTACTAGTGATGAGCGCGGGAAGGTGCCGGCATGATTCGTACACACTTATGGAGTTTATGGTTGAGATTCTGGGGAGACGTTTTGTGATGATAACAATTGATACAATATGTTTTCACAATATTTTATGACTAAATGTATGTTTTAAAAATGAAAAATTATTTTGAAAATTTACGTTGTTACAAGTTGGTATCAAAGCCTTGGTTTGAGGGATTCGGATGCATCTTCGGGCGTATCTGAACTCAAACTGAGGATTTGAGGAAAATTTTGATAATAAAGTAAATTTTTTGAAAATAATAGAAAGAGTTTTAAACAGAGCAGAGCCGTGTGTACGATCAGCCAGCGCCCGAACGGTGAATCCCCAAAAAGTACCCTAACATTATGTATGAGATATGTTATGTATCAGCCAGCGCCCGAACGGTGTACATATTAGGACTAGAGTGGCCTGATTTGTGATACCTTAGCCAAGGAGATGTCTGCTACTGAGATGCTTTAAATAGCGAGTAGATAGCAGTTAGGAGCTCATGAGAATAGAGTACTTGTAATCCAAGATCCAAGGAGGAGGACTTGGAGTGAATACTGATGCGGTGTGGTCAGTAGTATTGGGCCCGTACTACTGAAGACACTGGATCAGTGGGCATTCCAAGTAAGAATCTTTTGGACAACGGAGGACAAGTAGGGTTGCGTCGTCAAGTTTGTGTATGCTCGATCGATTCTCTGATAATTTTTGTTGTATTTCAGACGCATCATGGTTGGGACCTGACACACACCTGAGAGCAGTGGTGTCAGCGACGAGGAGATCCGTCGATTGATTCATGAGGAGGTGGTTGCTGCCATCCGGGCTGAGATTCCTGAGATGTTTGGGGACATCAAGACCACGTTGATTGAGACTTTTGATGAGCGGTACGCCGCGCTGACTGAGGCTGCTGCAGCTGCAGCTACTGCTGTTGCCAGACCTCAGGGAGGTGACTCGTTGTTGTTCCGGGAGTTCAGCAACACGAAGCCACCAGATTTCGACGGGACGCAGGACCCGATTGCCGCTATGAGGTGGATCTCTGACATCGAGGGATGTTTCTATACGTGTTCTTGTCTGGAGCATTTGAGGGTTCGGTTCGCCTTGAACCAGCTCCGCCTGGGAGCGAAGGATTGGTGGAAGTTCGTGACGACGAACTTCACTTTGGCGGAGATTTCCGAGGTGACCTGGGAGAGGTTCACCGCTATGTTCAGAGAGGAGTATGTTCCCCCGGTGGAGAGGGAACGGTTGATTCAGGAGTTGTTGACACTCAAGCAGGGTACTGATTCTGTAGCAGTGATCACTAGGAAGTTTCATGAGAGGGCGATGTTTTGCCCTGAGCAGGTGTCATCTGAGCAAGCTCGTATGAGTCGTTATCTGAGTGTTTTGAGGAGACATATTCGGGAGTTCGTGGCGAACTCGACTTATCGGACATTTCTTGAGCTCCAGGAAGATGCCCGGAAGAGGGAGATCGAGTTGGAGACTCAGGACAGGGAGGAGGCCGAGTCACAAATGGTGGATCAGCGGCCGACTTAGTCTCAGCCGGTAGCCAAGCGGGCTAGACCCACTGATTCGAGATCTGGGGGCGCGAAGGGCCGCACTTGTGGGAAGTGCGGTAAGAGTCACGAGGGGTCGTGCAGGGCTGGGGTATGCTACAAGTGTGGAAAGGAGGGGCATATCGTGAGGGATTGCCCCAAGGGATTTTCGGTTTGCTTTCATTGCAACCAGACCGGCCATCGGAAGGTCGAGTGCCCGCAGCTTCTTCAGGGATCTGCGCCTGCTGCTAGGACTACCGAGGTTTGGACGGTGAAGGTCAAGGCCCCGAAGGCTCGTGGGACAGCATTTCAGTTGACCGTGGAGGAGGTCCGCGCGACCCCCGATGTTGTGGCTGGTATGTATTCTCTTTCCATCTTTTATTTGAGTTGAGTTTTTATGCTTATATGATGGTATGCGTAGGTACTTTTCTTGTGAGTTTTGTGCCTGCGTTGGTATTATTTGACTCGGGTGCAATTCGGTTGTTTGTTTCCGTAGCATTTAGTCAGCATATTAGTATCCGTAGAGAGGCGTTGGATCGGCCTCTGTGAGTTTCCATAGCTGATGAGCGAGCAGTGTATGCTTCAGATGTGATTCGAGGATGTGTCCTTGAGTTCTTCGGTGTGGAGTTTCCGATAGATCTGGTTCCGATCGCGATGGGGGACGTGTGTGTTATAGTGGGTATGGATTGGTTGAGCCGATATGGAGTTGTGATAGATTGTGAGCGTCAATTGGTGCCGATTCGAGACCCTAGTAGGGGAGTTCTTACGGTGTACGGCGAGGGTACACGCTCGAGGTTAGCATGTTGTTCGGCCGCCAGAGCGAGACAAAGTCTACAGCAGGGCTGTAGGGGATTTGTAGCATATGTGATGGATGCGAGGGTTGATTCAGAGAAACTGAAGTCGGTTGATGAGGTCCCGATAGTGCGTGAGTTTCCGGATGTGTTTCCAGAGGAGTTGTCGGGTGTGCCTCCGAAGAGGCAAGTAGAGTTCGGTATTGAATTGGTTCCGGGAGTTGCGCCTATCGCCAAGGCGCCATATCGCCTTGCACCTCCGGAGATGCAGGAGTTATCCTCGCAGCTTCAGGAGCTACTGGGGAAGGGGTTTATCAGGCCGAGCAGTTCACCATGGGGGCGCCTATCCTTTTTGTCAAGAAGAAGGACGGCTCGCTCCGGATGTGCATTGATTATCGTGAGCTGAATAAGCTAACGGTCAAGAACCGTTACCCATTGCCGAGGATCGATGATTTGTTCGATCAGTTGCAGGGAGCATCTTGGTTCTCCAAGATCGATTTGAGGTCTGGTTATCATCAAGTGAGGGTGCGGGAGGAGGACGTCCAGAAGACAGCATTCCGGACTCGTTATGGGCATTACAAGTTCGTGGTAATGCCTTTCGGACTCACCAACGCAACGGCGGTGTTCATGGATCTCATGAACAGGGTGTGCAGACCGATGTTGGATCGCTCAATGATCGTGTTCATCGATGACATATTGGTGTATTCGAGATCCAGAGAGCAGCATGAGGAGCATTTGAGGGAGATCCTCGGAGTTCTGAGATCGGAGAGGCTTTATGCCAAGTTCTCCAAATGTGAGTTCTGGCTATGAGAGGTTCAGTTTCTGGGGCACCTCTTTAACCAAAATGGGATATTGGTCGATCCGGCCAAGATTGAGGCGGTCATGAGGTGGGAGGTGTCGAGATCACCCACCGAGATCAGGAGTTTTCTGGGTTTGGCCGGCTATTATCGGAGATTTATTAAGGATTTCTCCAAGATCGTCGTGCCACTCACCAAGTTGAGTCAGAAGGGTGTTGCGTTTTCTTGGGGTCCAAAGCAGCAGACCTCGTTCAAGACACTTCGCCAGAAATTATGCGAAGCCCCAGTGTTAGCCCTTCCGGAAGGGATGGAAGATTTTGTGGTATATTGTGATGCATCGATATCCGGTTTGGGAGCAGTGCTTATGCAGAGGGGGCATGTGATTGCATATGCATCGAGGCAGTTTAAGCCTCATGAGTCGAGATATCCCACTCATGATTTGGAGCTGGGAGCGGTAGTGTTCGCTCTCAAGATCTGGCGACGTTATCTGTATGGGGTTCGGTGTACGATATAAACGGACCACAAGAGCTTAAAGTATTTGATGGATCAGCCCAACCTGAATATGCGCCAGAGGAGGTGGTTGGACGTGGTCAAGGATTATGATTGTGAGATCCTATACCACCCGGTCAAGGCTAATGTTGTAGCCGATGCTTTGAGCCGTAGGGCGGAGGGTGCCCCATTTCGAGATGTCTGTTTGATATTGACAGTGATGACCCCGGTGTTGGATGCTATTCGTGGGGCCTAGGCTGAGGCTGTGAAACCAGAAAGCCAGAAGAGAGAGCGAGTTGTCGGGCTGATATCGGAATTAGTTACCGATAGTCAGAGGCTTATGACATTGTAGGGTCGGATATGGGTACCGTATGTAGGCGGAACGCGTACCATTTTGATGGAAGAGGCTCATCGATCGAAATTTTCGATCCATCCCAGGGCCACTAAGATGTATTTGGACCTGAAAAAGGATTATTGGTGGCCCTGTATGAAGAGGGATGTCGCATGGTTTGTAGAGAGGTGCTTGACATGTCGCAGGGTGAAGGCCGAGCACCAGCGTCCACATGGTAAGCTGCAGCCATTAGAGATTCCCGAGTGGAAATGGGAACAGATTACCATGGATTTCATCACCAAATTGCCAAGGACGATGAGGGGTGTCGATGCAATTTGGGTGATTGTGGACAGGTTAACGAAGAGTGCTCACTTCCTGGCCATCAGTGAGAGCTCGTCCGCGGAGAAGTTGGCAGAGATGTACGTGAGAGAGGTGGTATCGCGGCATGGGATGCCGATCTCGATTGTCTCAGATCGAGATGTACGTTTCAATTCCAGATTCTGGAAGAAGTTTCATGAGGAATTGGGTACGAAACTGCATTTTAGTACCGCATACCACCCACAAACTGATGGGAAGAGTGAGCGGACTATTCAGACGCTCGAGGACATGCTCCGGGCATGTGTGTTGGATTTTGGCGGGAGTTGGGACACGTATTTGCCCTTGGCGGATTTTTCTTATAACAACAGCCATCATTCGAGCATTAGCATGCCGCCCTTTGAGCTGTTGTATGGGAGGAGGTATCGAACCCTTATTTGCTGGGGAGAAGTAGGGCAACGTGTGATGGGTAGCACTGAGATTGTGCTTCAGACGACAGAGCAGATCTAGCAGGTCAGACAGGGGTTGTTGACCGCTCAGAGTCGTCAGAAGAGTTATGTGGACAGACGTCGGTCCAAGCTCGAGTTTCAGGTCAGCGACTTCGTGCTCCTGAAGGTCTCTCATTGGAAAGGAGTGATCCGATTTAGGAAGAGGGCAAGTTGGGGCCCCGATATATTGGTCCTTTCAGGGTGATCGCGAGAGTAGGCAGGGTAGCCTATCGTTTGGAGTTGCCAGCAGAGTTGGGGCAGATTCATGACACTTTCCACATGTCGCAATTGCGAAAGTGTATAGCCGATGAGTCGGCAGTGGTGCCATTAGAAGATATTCAGGTGGATGCGAGCCTGAATTATGCTGAGAGACCGGTAGCGATCAAGGATCGGAAGATCAAGGTTTTGAGAAACAAGGAAGTTCCTCTGGTGCAGGTCCAGTGGCAGCATCGGAAAGGGTCAGAGTTGACTTGGGAACCAGAGCGTGAGATGCGGGAGCAACATCCAGAGTTGTTTATAGAGTGAGACTTCGAGGGCGAAGTCTGATTCTAGTGGGGGAGAATTGTAACATCTGGTTTCCCAGGTATTATCTTTTGCTCTTTTATTTTGGGTGTTGAGGGGAGACTCGGCGAGTTGGCGTCCAGACTCGCCGAGTATGGTCGCAGATTCGTATGCGAGTTCACAGCTGGACTCGGCGAGTTCATGAGTGGACTCGGCGAGTCCACGTTGTTTAATGAAACCCTAATTTTCAGTGTTTGAGACCTATTTAAAGGGTCTTAGGGCCGTCATTTGTGGCCACCAACCCCCAGAGAGAAACCCTAAGAGAGTCAGTGGACTCGCCGAGTCGCCCTAGTGCACTCGACGAGTCGGGTCTAAGTTTGACCGTTGACCTTGTTGACTTTTAGGGTTGACTACAGTTGTATTTATGAGAGTATTTACTTTATGTGATTAGGCGGAGGCTAGATCACATTTCTACCGAGTCAGATACTTACCGAGACATTGAGGTGAGTCTTCTCACTATACGTTACCTAGAGTGGTATTATGTGTTGACTAGATGGTCTTATGTGTTATGTATGAGTTATGTGCTATGTGATATATGTATGCGTATGATGTTATAGACCGGACCGGAGGGGCCAACGAGCTATGACCGGACTAGAGGGTCTAACGAGCTACGGGACTGGAGGGTCCCGCTGAGACACGTCGACCATAGGGTCGTATTATAGCCTCGAGTGGCGTATATGTTGTATGCGGTATTTTGGGGAACTCACTAAGCATTTATGCTTATAGTTGTTGTGTTATGTGTTTCAGGTACTAGTGATGAGCACGGGAAGGCATCGGCATGATTCGTACACACTTATGGAGTTTATGATTGAGATTCTGGGGAGACGTTTTGTGATGATAACAATTGATACAATATGTTTTGACAATATTTTATGAGTAAATGTATGTTTTAAAAATGAAAAATTGTTTTGAAAATTTACGTTGTTACACAGAGTTTGTTGGACTCAGCGAGTCTTGGAGTGACTCTGCGAGTTGAGTCGCGGATTGGGAAGTTCTGAGCATGGGGACTCAACGAGTCATCGGGTTGACTCAGCAAGTAGAGTCATTCAGGAGGTTGACTTTGACCAAGGGTTGACCAGTTGATTTCTAGGGGCATTCTGGTAATTGTTGGCATTTTTTTGAGTTTAGTGTTTTGGTGTTGGCTAGTGGTGGAGATCATGTCAGTGGTCGGAGCAGCTTGGTCTTATCTCTTCAGTCGTCAGTTGCAGGTGAGTTATCCTCACTATATCGACAGGGTCTACGGCCCAAGGTCGGCCCTTTATCAGATTGTAATCCGGGTATCGTTGTTATGTTATTGCTTTGCTATCTTGCATCCTGGTAGTTAGGATGGTATATGTTAGAGACCTGGTTAAGGTCGGTATCCTGGTATATAGGATGATGTTATGCTAGTGACCAGTTAGGTCGGTATCCTGGTTAGGATAATGATATGTTATGTGATCTGCTAGATCGGTTTGATTGGATGTGAATTGTTATATGATTGAATGTTTATGTGCACATGGTTGTTGGACTGGGGTTGGGTTGAGGCGGGTCCTGCTTTGTGCTGTAGGCCAACATACCCAGGGCGGACCGGTTATCCCGAAGGCCCAGCGAGCGGTCCGGATAGACTGTAGGCCCCAAGAGGGCGGACCAGACGTACCGAGGCTCGGAGAGTGGACTAGGCCGACTGAAGGCCCAGTGCGGGCGGACCAGTCATATTGTAGACTCAGAGAGTGGACCTGGTGGATTGAAGGCCCGGTGTGGGCGGACCAATCACACTGTAGACTTGATGTATATGGCTAGACTTGGAGGGTGGACCAGGTGGACTGAAGGCCCGGTACGGCGAACCAGTCACACAGTAGACCTGAAGTGCATGGTTGTTCTGTGCTCTGTTATGATATGGCATGTTGTGCGTGTATGGTATATATGGTTGGTATTTTGGGGATATCTCACTAAGCTTTCGGGCTTACAGTTGTGGTTTAATGTTTTTCAGGTTCTTCAGGAGACCGTGGCAAGGCAAAGGTGTGATCGTACCGCTCCTCATGATTATGTTTTATGACGTGGTTCTGGGAAGACTCTGATAATAATTGTATTGAAACCCTTTTTGTAATAACTTTATGAAACTGGGTTGTTTTTGAAAAGTTTAAATTGGTTGAAATTTTTAGAGTGTTACACAATCTGAAAACCCTCCACCTCTTTAGAGCTATGTCAAAGTCTTCATCATCAGTTTTCAGATCTACGTCGATCTGGGACATCACTACAACCATTTGTCTCCTCCGGTAGTGTTATCGTCACCTCCGAAAAACGAAAATGAAACCTAGCATCGTCGTCACCTTGAGATCGATAAACACCGTCAGAAAGATAGGTCATTCGTCTAGAGTCCGGGTTCCATGCCGATGGGTTAGGGTTGGGGTTTCTAGATGGTGGTGTTGTCGTCATAGAAAGGGAGAGGTGAAGTGTCAGAGTCGTTGGTGTCATCGGCGTTAGAGTCGTTGTTAGCATTGGAAATACGTTGTTGATTTGGCGTAGGAAAGACGTTGTACGCCACTGCTAGAGGTAAGGGATATATCTACCTAACGGAGATGAAGATGACGACCAAAGGTGGTTATCTCCAACGAAGATAGCAGGCGCTGGCGATTTGCAGGTCTGGCGTCGATGTTGTTGTCTCCGACGGAATGGAGAGAGAGAGAGAGAGAGAGAGAGAGAGAGAGAGAGAGAGAGAGAGAGAGAGATATGGTGTTTTTGCATGTGTTACAAGAAGCATGTGGGTGGGATAGCATGATCAAGGGTGAGACTACATTTTTTTTATGTTTAATTTTTAATTAAAAAAATATAAAATTATTAATAAATAAAAAAATAGTGACAAATATATCATTTTAAATATATATTTTTTTTAAATTGAACCTAAACCGCAATGACAAACTAGTTTGGACCAATGGTACTAATATAAAGCTTTTTGGACAAAAATGACACTTTTCGACTAACAAGAGGACCATTTTTACAACTTTGTCCATAAATGATAAAGAATAAGCATTAGCATTATCTTTCAAATAATAAATTCTTTTGGGAATTTTATGATTTCTTTTTAACGACAAAATAATATAGTCCTAACTGCCACACTTTTCGACTAACTAGAGGACCGTTTTACAACTTTGTCCAATGATAAAGAACAAGCAAATTTGGAACTTGGAACTTGGCGGTGTATTATACGTATAGGCTAAAATGTGTTTATGGACTTTGCATGGGCCAAATCGAATGAAATCCACATGCTCACCGCTCACTGCAATCCTGTTATACTTTTTTTTAGTCTGTTCTGAACTTCCGACTCTACATAACGAAACCATGTTTGGGTTTTTTTATAATTTAATTTAATTATTTTATTATGTGATCGACTTCAAAGTTCAAATTACATAAGATTTTTTGAAATTTCAACCTTCATCTTCCGAAAAGAAAGCATTAGCATTACCTTTCAAATAATAAATTCTTTTGGGAATTTTATGATTAAAGAATTTATTATTTTTAAACGACCAATTAATATAGTCATAACTACCATATATGTTTCAAGTAAGACTTGAACTTATGACCTCTCAGACGAAATGATCACTTCTTATCATTAAGCCAAAAGCTCTTTGGTGAGAATTATACGATACTATGACATGTTTATAATGCATCCAAAATGCATGGTTTACGATTTGAATATATATATATATATATATATATATATATATATATATATATATATATATATATATATATATATATATATATATATATATATATATATATATATAGGAATCATGAACACAATCATATTTGACTTTAGCATTTATCCCAGGTAAGGCTATGGGGTATGTTAACAATGTATTAACCGTGAAATTGATTCCACATCGGCATTATATATTTGTTCACATTACACTCATTATTGTTTGGGATTGTGTTCACTAGTGAACAAGAGAGAGCAAGAGAAAAGGAAAAGAGATATAGAGATGCGGATGAGTGTTTTAGGAGAAATGGTTTTGATTGGTTGTGAGAACCCATGACCAACTTCAATCCTCAATGTCTTTACACCTATCGGGGGCGTTATTCAGGCGTGAAGATCCCCTCCACATAGATATTTACTCACAAAAACACCCCCACCCCATGGTCTAAAGGGAAGTTTAGTCATTTTTACTTGTTTATGTTTCAGACTTTCAATACTTATTCTAATTTCGGATTTTACTAAGATGTAATCTTTGGCATTACGACTCCAACTTTTAAGGAATGAATGGTAGTAACACTCATAGTCTTGAATATTTATTGTGTTGTATTTAAATCATTATGTATGTTCATTCATATTAGAGCTTCAAATACCATGCCGAATTTAGTTTAAACTATATACTTTAATATGATTGTCAAACTTAAAAAAAAATCCCGCTTTAATTTTTATTTTTACTTCGAAATTATCATCTTAATTGTTACTAGCATTTTTGTTATTTAGATAGAAATGCATGATCGAGCACCCTAAAGAAAAAACCAACGATCTTGAGGAGAGAAATAATGATTCGGTCTTTTCTTGTTATTCTTTTTGTAAATTAATTAAAGTACTTCAAGTTGTATTTAATTTTTTTTTTTTTTTTTAAAAAAAAGCCTTAAAAAATTAATTTTCAGCGTAAAACTTCATAGCTTCTTTTTCAATTATGTGCAATCATTGCAGTCATTTTTTTGGCCTCTATTAAATCTTTTTTACCTTTTTAGTGATTCAAAGTGTATAAAGATCAAAAATGATAAACGATGTATAAAATCAATTAAAAAAAAAGTAAAAAGTTATATAATTGTTTTGAGTTATAATTAAAATTATTCAGGTTGTATGTAAAGCCACAAATTTCAAATACCAAAATAACTTAACATAGTCCCAAAACTTCCAAAATTCAAGATTCAAATACTAACGTAATTATTAATAATAATAATAGCGGAAGCAAATAGAAATTTAATTAAACACTTGGTGCGCTACGTCTTCCTCAAAACTTGTCGCCTTCTTCAAGTCTGAACTTTATCCTTTCCATTCCCGCTGCCGCTTGTTACGATATTTCCTGGGTTGCGTGCATTTAAAGATTCTAATGGGTAAGCCTATGGCCTAGTAAGTTCGTGGTTTTCATGCATATTGACGTCAATAAAATAAAAATAATGCAACAATTTATCAATATAAATATTTTCATTTATTTCCACCCTTGTTGACACATTAGGGAACTACTGTCAATTCCAGGGAACGAGTCCCTCCGTCGGGCACAACAAATATGCTTACGGCTAGATAAACAGAGCGTAAGCTCTCCGCCGCGTACTAACACCCTGTACGACAACTAATAATAAGACCGTGTAAATACACCTGTTCCCTATATGTCACCCACCATTTTCACACTTTAATATGAAATAATTCACAAAATTTCACACAAGTATTCATAGCAATAACAACAGTAACATATAATTGCAAATAATTTAGAATCAACTTTTAATGCAAGCAACCACAAAATTCACATGAAACTCACCTTGTTGGCGCAGGTCTTAACCAAGCTTGTCACGCTACCCGCACCCTACATTTAACCAACATATTTTCTAAGGCTTCAATCCTAGAAAAACATCCTATGTGTTCGTTTTAGTCCCACTATCCACGTATCTCGTTCGGCCAACCAATAACAATCCAACTATGTTAATTACAAAATTCGTAATAACTTTAGAACTAATATTATATCTTCTTTCGAAGTTAAAGTTCCACCGTTAAAGTTAATACTCACAAGCCAAACAAAAATAAATAAATAAAATAAACCAAAATAAATAAAAAAAACCTTTAAATTAACAAGACTCGTGGTTTTGAAATCACTAATAAAACTACTATTAATGGATACTAACCAATTATTAATATTGCAGGGACTATTACCGTAACTTATGTTTACATATGAAATATGAAAAGCAGTTGAACGTCTTTCTAAAAAAAAATCAAATCTGTCAACTTATCAAAATATAGGTGCTAATTATGTAAAAACCGTTTTAGTTAAAAGAAAAGCCAGTGGGGTGGACGTCACATTTCAAGGAGGGAAAACATAATAATAATAATGGTACAACATGTACACTAGGATCGAAGTGGTAACGTGGCCTCCTGCTTAGTGGACCAAAACAGTCTTTTGTTAGAAGCCCAAAATTATTTATTTAAAACACAAGAAACGAGTACAACCCCAAAAACTCCGATCCAGTTTCTTGTCTTCTCTACCCGAAAAAAAAATCAATTTGCAGCCATTTTTAAATTCAATAAAGCTCTGAAATTCTACCAAATGAATAATTAAATCTATCATTCATTATCTCCACTACATACCAACTTATTTTCATAATCAAATACCAAAACATATCCAAATTAAGTTAAATTAACATTTTATTGCACTCAAAATAACACTTCAAAAATTCTCACCAATTCTTAGTATTGTAGCCGAATCGAGACCCTAAGTGGAACCAAAACACACAGAACGACCTTGTAAACATACTCTAACAATTATAACGAGCTGAAATTGAAGGTTTATACCTTGATTTTGAGCACAACTCCAAAAATGCTTTACGAACTTCCTCCTTTGATTTCCTCCTCGATTCTCAATCGTTTCTTGCAATTCCAGTGGGATTTCCACTAGAAATTTCGAGCTCTATATATTGCCTAAGGTTTCATCAGTTACTATCCCCTTAGTTGCTCGAATTTAAGGCTTAATCATGGATGACGGTTTCTAGACATTATACCTCATAATTCCCTTCTAATCAACCCATTAATTTTGAATTAATCATCTTTTATTAACATAACCTGATTATATATATGGTATATATATATTTTTTTGATACAAGTTACTACAAACTTCCCCCCTTAGAAAAATTTCGTCCTCGGAATTTTGAATTAAGCAAATAAGTGAGGGTATTTAATCATCATATCTCGCTCGGTCTCCCATGTTGCATCTGAACCTTTATGATACTTCCACTGAACTTTCACTAGAGGTATCTCCACGTTCCTTAACTTTCTAACCTTTCGATCTATAATCGCAACGGGTTCTTCTGTATATCGTAGCTTCTCATCAACCTTAATTTCTTGAAGTGGCACTTCCATGGCGGCATCCGCTAGACACTTCTTTAGATTAGAGACATGGAACGTGCTATGAATGCCCTGCATTTCCCTTGTTAGATCCAATTGATAGGCTACCTCTCCAACTCGTTCCTTAATTATAAAGGGTCCAACGTAGCGAGGAATTAACTTCCCCCGCTTACCAAAACGAACAACGCCCTTCCATGGGGACACCTTTAACATAACTTTATCACTGACCTGAAACATTATTGGCTTTCTCCGCTTATCTGCATAACTTTTCTGCCGATCCTGAGCAACCTTAATGTTATCCCTAATCACCTGGACTTTGTCGGTAGTTTGCTGAACAAGTTCAGGTCCAGCCAACTGTTTCTCCCCCACCTCATTCCAACATAATGGAGTTCTACATTTCCTGCCATATAGAGCCTCATATGGTGCGACTTTTATACTTGCATGATAGCTATTGTTGTAGGAAAACTCTATTAACGGCAAATGAGTTTCCCACGACCCTCCAAAATCAATAACACAAGACCTTAACATGTCTTCCAAGGTCTGTATTGTCCGTTCACTTTGCCCATCTGTTTGCGGGTGGTATGCCGTGCTCAATTTTACTCGAGTACCCATTTCTCGTTGGAAGCTACCCCAAAATGTCGACGTAAAACGACTATCCCGATCCGAAATAATAGATAATGGAACTCCATGCAGTTTCACTATCTCGTCAACATATAATTTAGCTAGCCTTTCTAACGGGTACGTCTCCTTAATCGGAAGGAAGTGCGCCGATTTGGTTAATCTATCCACAACTACCCAAATCGTGTCATAACCTTTTGGTGTCCTTGGTAACTTAGTCACAAAGTCCATTGTGATGTGATCCCATTTCCACACTGGAATCTCCATTGACTGTAACTGACCGTATGGCCTTTGGTGTTCAGCCTTCACCTTCAAGCACGTCAAACACCTTTCAACAAAATAGGTTATATCCTTTTTCATACCAGGCCACCAGTAAGATTTTCGTAAGTCTTGATACATCTTGTTTGTTCCCGGATGGATTGAGTACTTTGACATGTGCGCTTCCTTGAGAAGTAAGTTACGCACTTCACCCACTCGTGGTACCCAAACCCTTCCTTGGAAACACTTCAAGCCACGACTATCCTTTTCCAATGATTGTATTACTCCTGCCACCCTTTCACTTTTCCATTTCTCTTCCTTCGAGGCCTCCTCTTGATTCTTTCTCAAATCATCTAGTAAGTTGGTGGTTATGATAATCTTCATCATTCGAATCTTAGGTGGTTCTCTTCTTTCCTTACGACTTAGTGCATCAGCTACCACATTTTCCTTCCCCGGATGATATAATATCTCACAGTCGTAATCTTTTAATAGTTCCATCCACCGTTGCTGTCTCATGTTCAGATCTTTCTGATCAAACAAGTATTTCAAACTCTTGTGATCAGTGAAGATCTGACACCTTGTCCCATACAAATAGTGTCTCTAAATCTTTAAAGCGAGCACTACTGCAGCCAACTCCATATCATGCGTTGGGTATTTACGCTCGTGAACCTTTAACTGTCGTGAGGCATAAGCAATCACCTTACCGTTTTGCATCAAAACACACCCCAAACCTAACTTGGATGCATCACTATAAACAACAAAGCCATCATTGCCTTCTGGTAAAGATAATAGTGGTGCACTGCTAAGCTTTTCCTTTAAGACGTTAAAGGCATTATCTTGCTCTGGCTTCCATTCGAACTTCACATTTTTCCTTGTCAGGGTAGTTAGCGGTGCAGCTATGTGCGAGAAGTCTTGTATAAACCGTCTATAGTATCCTGCCAACCCAAGAAAACTTCGAACTTCTAATGGGGTCCTTGGTGGTTCCCACTTTTCAATCGCCTCAATCTTTGCTGGGTCCACCTTGATACCTTGTTCGTTTACAACATGTCCCAAAAACTAGACTTCCCAAAGCCAAAACTCGCACTTCGAAAATTTGGCAAATAATTTTTCTTTCCTCAATAAACTAAGTGTTAGCCGCAGATGTTGCTCATGGTCTGCCTTACTTTTAGAGTATATCAATATGTCATCGATAAAGACGATTACAAACTTGTCTAGGTATGGCTTGCACACCTGGTTCATCAGATCCATGAATGCAGCTGGTGCATTGGTCAAACCAAATGGCATTACTAAAAACTCGTAATGACCATACCTATTTCGAAAGGCTGTCTTCGACACATCTTCTTCTCTGACTTTCAGCTGGTGATACCCCGACCGTAAATCGATCTTTGAGAAGTAACTTGCCCCCTGGAGTTGATCGAATAGGTCATCAATTCTTGGTAATGGATACCGGTTCTTTATAGTCACCTTGTTTAACTCCCTGTAGTCAATGCACATTCGCATTGTCCCATCCTTCTTCTTGATGAATAGTACTGGTGCACCCCACAGTGAGGTACTGGGCCAAATAAAACCCTTGTCGAGCAAATCTTGCAACTGAGCCATCAACTCCTTCATTTCGGTTGGTGCTAACCGATAGGGCGCATGAGCTATTGGTGCTACTCCTGGGGTAAGATCAATTCGAAACTCCACTTGCCTATCCGGTGGCAAGCTAGTTAGGTCATCAGGGAACACATCTTGGAACTCGCATACAACTGGTATATGTGTTATTTCAGGCTTGTCCTGTTTGGCATCGAGAACATATGCCCAATAACTTTGACACCCTTTCTTTAGATAACGAGTTGCCTTAGTCATTGATATCAAAATAGAGTCCTTAATTCGCCGATCACCGTAAATCTTTACCATTCCTTTTTCTGACACCCAAACTTGAACAATCCTATTTTCACAATCTATAATCGCTTGGTTTTTTGACAACCAATCCATCCCTATAACAATATCAAAATCACCTAGGGCTATAGGTAATAATTTTAACGGTAGCACACTACCTTCTATTTCGATAGAGCAATCATCATATTCCTCTCTTACTACTACCCAATGATCGTCAGCAGTTTCAATTTCTAAGGCATGTTCTAGAGTCTTTGCATTTCTACCCAGGTTTTTGCAAAAAGTAGAAGACACAAAAGATCTATTTGCACCAGAATCAAATAACACCCTAGCATGAATTGAGTTTACTAGGAAAGTACCTGTCACCACATCCGGGGTCTCCTGAGCCTCCTGAGCCGTCATGCGAAAAGCTCTAGCTTTTGGTCTACCAGTGTCAGCCTTTTTATCCGTCGACCGATTGTCTGTTATCCTGCCTTGATTGTTGTTACCTTTACCCTGGGGACATTCCGACTTAATGTGGTTAGGGGAACCACACCCGTAACATACCCTTCCTGTCTTACATTCTGTAGCTATGTGCCCTGGCTTACCACACTTGTAGCAAACTTTATGATTCATGTTACACTCCCCCTTATGATAACGGTTACATTTCGGACATTGCTTTACTCCAGAGCTTTGATCAACCTTACGTTCTTGCCCTGAATTCTTGCCTTTCTTCGAATCATTATTTGTACCCTCCCATTTTCTTTTCCCCAAAGCCCTGTCTTCACCTTGACGATTCTTCTCACGTTCGCGACCTTCTGCAGCATCAACAGCAGACTGGAAAGTACCCGGTTTCTGAATTTGCACAAATTCACGGATAGCTGTTCTCAATCCCCAAATATAGCGTTCCACCCTTCTTTCTTCCGTAGATACGTAAAATTCGGCAAACCTAGCCTTCTCCGTGAACTTTGTGGTGTACTCCCTCACAGTCATATTCCCCTGTTCCAACCTTAAAAATTCTTCCTCCAACTGTTTAACCGATGTACGAGGGCAAAACTTTTCTTTAAAAATTCTTAGGAACTCATCCCATGACATATTCTTGGCCGCCTCACGCCCCCTAACCTCCTTCACCATGCCCCACCAATGTATTGCCTCCCATTTTAGCATTGTCGCAGCATAAATCACCTTGTCCTCATCCACACACTTGCTAGTATCGAATGTTCCCTCAATCTCCATGATCCATGTTGATGACAAAATGGGATCAATTTCTCCGTTAAAAATGGGTGGCTTGCAGTTCATGAACGTCTTGTAACTACAACCCCGCCGATCATGGTTGCCATGATGCCTTGTGGGTTGTGCAATACTTGGTTTACGACTCATATTTGGTGTACTGTACTCGTAGTCCTCTTCACCTCCACCCAAGTTACCTTCATACTCACCCATTATTGCTTCTCGTGCCTGAGCAATTACATCTGGTAAGGTGTCTCGAATTGCTCGAGCAATCTCATCAGCCAACTCCTCTCTAGTGATCGTGTTTGCCGCATGACCCCTTCCACGACCTCGACCTCGACCGCGGTGGGATCCAGAGCTACCATGGGCCGATTGTACAGGTATCGGTGCTGTAACAGCACCTCGGCCTCTTCCTCTACCCCTACCTCTTCCTTGGCCCCGTCCACGACTAGCGTTCGGGTTCAGTGGGGTTTCTGGAACATCTCCTGGTGCTCTAACATAAGCTCCAATTGGGATGCGCTCTTCCTCCGGAGTGACCCTAGTGAACCTCCCAGACCTTCGTGAAGACATATCAACTACATATTTATGTTTATAACACAATAAGTATAACAAACATAAATTTTATTCAAAATTATTAAAACTTCAAAAATAGGCATACGTCTTGTTCACATCAAGTCACTCAAGCCAACAACCAAGAGAAATAATAAAAAAAAAAGACAAATCATTGCACTCCTACTTTCTAATTTTTAAAAATGATGTCATCATATTTCAATATTCTCTTTCCCTCCTTCAAGTACTTCCTTATCTTTTTAGCTTTTCGATCTCCGGGACCACTTTGAATGACCAACACCTCGGCCTGAGGTGGTTCTCTTCCAACCACCTTATCTAGGAATCCGTAAGTCGTGGCCTTGGCTTGTTTTGCCCAAGCCACAAACCCTTCCCACAACTTAGTGATAGTCGGTTTCCTTAGCTCTGACACCTCCTGTTCCAACCTTCGTATCTTGCGTTTACTTTTCTCAGCAGCATCAACCCTTATTTGGTTCTCCTATACGAGCCTTGACCTATGTTCATCTATCTCTTCAATCTTTCTTTTCAAACTGTGAATCTCGAGCTGTGCCTGTGGCATTTCATCTTTATAAAGTCGCTCCCAGTAGGTACCGGGACTAGTTGGCGTGTACTCCACATAAGGCACATGGAACGTTTCGTATCTTTGCTCCGCATGGTACTCCACGTGATTTCCCTCGGGTTCCTCCTCGGGGTCTTCTTCGGGCTCCTCCTCAAGATCTTCTTCGGGCTCCTCCTCAGGATCTTCTTCGGGCTCCACCTCGGATTCCACATCCTCGTCTTCTTCGTCCCGTTCAGAGAGGCTGAGTGGGGTCGTTGGTTCCAGATTGCCTTCCGAGTCAGAGAGCTCTAACTCGGCCTTCAACTTCTCGTGGGGAAGTAACCCACTAGTACCCTCAACTGACACCCCACCATCGACGATTGCCTTTCCATGATCCATAGTACCTACAAACGAGACGCATTCCAGATTAGGCGATGTACCGCTCCTCCCGTTTAAGCTTAGGCGTTTAAACAACGACTAATCTGCTTAAACCACGCTCTGATACCAACTTGTAAAGCCCCAAATTTCAAATACCAAAATAACTTAACATAGTCCCAAAACTTCCAAAATTCAAGATTCAAATACTAACGTAATTATTAATAATAATAATAGCGGAAGCAAATAGAAATTTAATTAAACACTTGGTGCGCTACGTCTTCCTCAAAACTTGTCGCCTTCTTCAAGTCTGAACTTTATCCTTTCCATTCCCGCTGCCGCTTGTTACGTTATTTCCTGGGTTGCGTGCATTTAAAGATTCTAATGGGTAAGCCTAGGGCCTAGTAAGTTCGTGGTTTTCATGCATATTGACGTCAATAAAATAAAAATAATGCAACAATTTATCAATATAAATCTTTTCATTTATTTCCACCCTTGATGACACATTAGGGAACTACTGTCAATTCCAGGGAACGAGTCCCTCCGCCGGGCAAAACAAATATGTTTACGGCTAGATAAACAGAGCGTAAGCTCTCCGCCGCGTACTAACACCCTGTACGACGACTAATAATAAGACCGTGTAAATACACTTGTTCCCTATATGTCACCCACCATTTTCACCCTTTAATATGAAATAATTCACAAAATTTCACACAAGTATTCATAGCAATAACAACAGTAACATATAATTGCAAATAATTTAGAATCAACTTTTAATGCAAGCAACCACAAAATTCACACGAAACTCACTTTGTTGGCGCAGGTCTTAACCAATCTTGTCACGCTACCCGCACCCTACATTTAACCAACATATTTTCTAAGGCTTCAATCCTAGAAAAACATTCTATGTGTTCGTTTTAGTCTCACTATCCACGTATCTCGTTCGGCCAACCAATAACAATCCAACTATGTTAATTATAAAATTCGTAATAACTTTAGAACTAATATTATATCTTCTTTCGAAGTTAAAGTTTCACCGTTAAAGTTAATACTCAAAAGCCAAACAAAAATAAATAAATAAAATAAACCAAAATAAATAAATAAAAACCTTTAAATTAACAAGACTCGTGGTTTTGAAATCACTAATAAAACTACTATTAATGGATACTAACCAATTATTAATATTGCAGGGACTATTACCGTAACTTATGTTGACATATGAAATATGAAAAGCAGTTGAACGTCTTTCTAAAAAAAAAAATCAAATCTGTCAACTTATCAAAATATAGGTGCTAATTATGTAAAAACCATTTTAGTTAAAAGAAAAGCCAATGGGGTGGATGTCACATTTCAAGGAGGGAAAACATAATAATAATAATGGTGCAACATGTACACTAGGATCGAAGTGGTAACGTGGCCTCCTGCTTAGTGGACCAAAACAGTCTTTTGTTAGAAGCCCAAAATTATTTATTTAAAACACAAGAAACGAGTACAACCCCAAAAACTCCGATCCAGTTTCTTGTCTTCTCTACCCGAAAAAAAATCAATTTGCAGCCATTTTTAAATTCAATAAAGCTCTGAAATTCTACCAAATGAATAATTAAATCTACCATTCATTATCTCCACTACATACCAACTTATTTTCATAATCAAATACCAAAACATATCCAAATTAAGTTAAATTAACATTTTATTGCACTCAAAATAACACTTCAAAAATTCTCACCAATTCTTAGTATTGTAGCCGAATCGAGACCCAAAGTGGAACCAAAACACACAGAACGACCTTGTAAACATACTCTAACAATTATAACGAGCTGAAATTGAAGGTTTATACCTTGATTTCGAGCACAACTCCAAAAATGCTTTACGAACTTCCTCCTTTGATTTCATCCTCGATTCTCAATCGTTTCTTGCAATTCCAGTGGGATTTCCACTAGAAATTTCGAGCTCTATATATTGCCTAAGATTTCATCAGTTACTATCCCCTCAGTTGCTCGAATTTAAGGCTTAATCATGGATGACGGTTTCTAGACATTATACCTCATAATTCCCTTCTAATCAACCCATTAATTTTGAATTAATCATCTTTTATTAACATAACCTGATTATATATATGATATATATATATATATATATATATATATATATTTTTTGATACAAGTTACTACATTGTATACCTAAATTTATATACATAATAGTCGTATCTCTCTAATAAATAAATGAAGGTTTTTTTGCCACTTGTCATTTTTACATTAATTTGGACACATGTTAATTTCGGTATTTTTGAATAATTTTTTTTTCCATTTGTCATTTTCTCATTTTTTATATTTTCTTAATTAACAATCAAATTTATACACCAATTAATAATTGCTTTAATTAAAAATAATCAATAAATTACAATATTAATATTTATATGTTGTATTTAATATGTTTCATTTTAAATTCAAATTTTAAATTTCAAATTTAAATAAATTTTTGTTTAAACTTTCATATATATTTTTTATTTTACCAAACCTGTATAACATACGAATCTCACAACTAATAGTATATACATAATTGTGAGATCAAGAGGACAAACCTAGACCTTTAACAATTAAAAATAAATAATCGGAATTTGATTTAGAAATTTGGTTAAATTAAAAAATCGCACGGTGGCATTTTGGTGATTATCGCCAACTTTTTGCAATCTTCCAGCTAAGTGCTTAAAGTTCAAGGTCATAAGTGTCAAATACTCCAAAAGTCACGCACCTCACGTAAGAATTCAAACGGAGATAGACGCGCTTCACTCAGATGCCACATGGCACTTTATTATTGGTTTTTTTTTCAATACAATTAGTTATTTTCGTCATAATTTTTTTTTCTTTAAAAAAAATTTGAAAAAAATCAAACTTTTTAAAATATATTTTTCTACAAAATAAGCACAGTAAGAAAATTTTAAAATATTAATATTTTTTATTTTTTTATAAAAAAACCCAAAAACATTCTCCAAAAATCATAAAAATGTAAAGGATACTTCACTCAATATACTAGTGACTTTATAAAAAGATTTTTTCAAAAATAAGTTTTGAAGTATTTATTTTTAATTTTAAGAAATATAAATTTTTAAAAAAATATTAAACATAATATGATCCAAAATGTGATGATTTAAAAAAAACTTTTGATTCAACTTATTTTTTATCCTTAATTTGTTATGATATAAAAATATTTAGACTCAAATATTTTATTATTTAAAATTAAATGATTCAAAATATATAATGATCCATAATTTCCTTTTAATAAAAACTATATTTATTTGAATATAATATTGATCCAAAATCATATAATTCAAAATATTATGATTGAAAATAATATGATGCAAAATTTTATTATCCAAAAATAATATGATTCAAGAAAAAGTATGAGCGAAAAATTTTATGATCCTTAATATTCTTATTTGAAATTTTATAATTGTTAAACGTTAAAAACTCAAACTGATATTTAATTTAAAAAAATCAAAAAATTAAAAAAAAATTAAAAAAACACTATTATCTTCTAGTATGTAGTAAAGATATTTAAAAAAAAAACAAAAAAAGTACAAAAATATTTTTATAAAAAAACAAAAAAAAAGTTAGAAAAACAAAAAAAAAATAATAAAAAAAACGAAACAAAAATTAAAAACGTTAAAATCGAGCATATATCCGTTTAAAATATTTTTTTAACGAAAAAAATAATAGAAAAAAAGAGAAACTAAAATAAACGAAAATAATTAATAAAACACACTTAAATGACATTCCATTAATGTTCACCACATATGATTAAACCATCGAGTTCATATTAGTTACCACTGATGCGGGTCGCATACAAATGCACAACGGCCAAGTATTTGAGTTTAACATTTATGTTATTGACGAAATGGATGGTGGAAAACTGTATTCGCAGTCCTCACTATTTTTTGAGTATTCATCAAAACCGGACCCTGTCTCTCTCTCTCTCTCTCTCTCTCTCTCTTTATATATATATATATATATATATATATATATATATATATATATATATATATATATATATATATATAAGAGTGAGATCGGTTGAGAATTCATAGTTTTTCGAGAACCTAAGAACTAAAAGTGAAGCGTTAGATCAAAATTAATTTATTAAGGGCATGATCGTCATCTTACCAATCTCATTTAATGTTTAATTTTTTGTGTTATTAGAATTTTTAAGAGAAATGTCTAAAAATTTACATAATAAATCAAATTTTTGGATTTTTTTTAAAATAGTATTTTTTTTTTATTATTTTTTAAAAAGTGTTGATATTTTAACTTTTTATAGAAAACATGAATTTTTGAAAAAAAAATATTTTTTTTTAAAACTGCAATTTTTTAAAAGCTCTTAAAAATCAATAAAATTAATAATAATAATAATAATAATAATAATAATAATAATAATAATAATAATAATAATAATAATAATAATAAACTGGAATATTTAAAAAAATACAATAATTTTTTAACCAAAAAAATCAACATTTTAGCTACATATATGCATATTTTTACAAATACGTATATGCATATTTCATATATTATAATATTTGTAAGAAAATCATAAGAACACTCATTTTATTTACTAATCTATAAACACAATAGAATAAGTATTTTATTCGATACAAAATAAAATATAAAAAGAATGCTACAAAATTTCAAAGTGTTTTCATGTCTTCATGTCAATATTTCCATATTTTCTTCAATTTATCATTTTTCACGTCTTCAATATTCACCATAATTTCTTCCAAATCTACAAGAAAATTAAAAAAAATGATTGATGCAAAATCACTCACAAAAATACATATGTGATTAACATATGAATCACATGCGATTCACATATGAATCACATTTACATATGACATCATATGTGTATTATATTTGATTTTCATATGAATCACATGTGATTCATATGTGACTCGCATGTGATTTACATGTGACTCACATATGATTTACATGTGAATCACATGTATAAATCCCTCTTAGGCATTTGATCAAACAACTGTGCAAATATTTTCTTGGAAATGAACATAAATTAGAAGAAAAAAATTGTTTATAGTTTATATCTATTGAAAGAAATTTATTTTGTGTGAAATGAACCCAAAATCGAATCGGAAACTGAGAGCTAACCAAAACAAACTATTTCGTTATGTTGTGAAAACCTAAAACTAGAGAGAGATTTAGTGAATGAAGATGGATCAATGATTTACCTGGATTAAAGACGGAGATGGAGACCGAGGCTCAAACCATTCTCAATTTTTCTTTGACTTCGATAAAAGAAAACTTCTCGTCGTGTGGTGGAGAAGTGATTTCAACTTGTAATGACTAAAAACATTAACTAAAAGAGAGAGAGAGAGAGAGCATGTGATTTTTATCCACCGGATAGTCACTGGATAAACTTTATCGGATAATGAAGCTTCAGAATCAGAAATTATTCCCCCACTTCCCTCCTCTTCGGTCTCAGTCTCCAACAACTACACAGAGCCTGAACGTGAGAATGGACAGAGCAATTATGTCGTGGCAACGATAGCGATAATTTGCTATCTTCACTTGATTCCATAAAGGTGAATCGGAGTTTCAACTTCAACATCTCATGGCGACAACTAAAGTAGAGGATCCAGTAGCCGGTGAATCAACGGCGACAATGAAGGATAGATCGCAGATACATCCTATTTACGAGTGACAAAAATGAAGCATGGATCGATCGGAGTCAAAAGAGTGAAGTGAAAGTTCAAGATCAGGTTAACCAGATCTAGCGAATCAATCTTTAATTTACAAAAATCAAGTTCTGGTGATCGGCATAACATATATCATCGATTCTTCTGGAAAAAAGAGCGACAAATTCATAATCGGCTATGGATGTTGACGAAGGAGCAAGTTGCGATGGCTATGAAGATGTGTGTGTGTGTGTATGAGAGAGAGAGAGAGAGACGTGAGGAATAATGAGAGATGATAGTTTCTTAAATTATTTTTTTTAATAATTAGGGAATAATGATTGTTAATGCCTAATATACCCCTGATATTACTTTTAAAAAGCCTAAGATATCATTGAGATTGATGATAATTACAAAATTACCATCTTTGATCTAGGCTATTAAAAATTTTGATCCAAGGCTCCACTTTTAGTTATCAGGAAACTTTGAGTTCTTAAATGATCATATATATATATATATATATATATATATATATATATATATATATATATATATATATATATATATATAGAGAGAGAGAGAGAGAGAGGGTATGTTCAAATGTGAATGAACAAATATTGTGTGGAAGTAGCGATTAATATGGGCCAAATATTATTTAATTTTAATAAATAATTAATTAAATCTTCCACCCTTTTAATTTAGGAAAATTACTCTATTTAAAACCCTATAATCTCAGTCATCTTTGCCCTATTTACTTTTTCATTCTTCTTATCATCTTTGCGATGTGAAACTTATACATCTGTTGAGGTATGTTCTTCCCCAAACAATTTGTCAAAATTACTTTGGTTCTCAACCCTACCCTTATCTCAAATCAGATCAAATGTAATTTGGGTCAGATCCAAAATTGATCTTCCTAATGCATATATTGTCAATACACAGCATCAATCCCCAAGAATCTGATGGTGTTGACCAAAGTCTTTTTTTTATGTCGTTCGTCCTCTCGTTCATCATAACCCCCATCTCTTAATCGGTTCTTAATTTTTCCATCTCCGTGTTCAAAATTACACTATCTAATTAAATATAAATCGGTTATGTTGAAAGCGATAGTTACAGAGGCATCAAAGGAATAAAATGTTGGCTAAGGTATATCCTTCTCAGAAATCATAAGCGTGTATGGGATTATTTTTGTTGATTCTTTATCATTGAGTTGTCGAGTATGCTACCTGATCGGTCGTCTCCCTTGCAGCCATGGCTAAACAAACAGGGATCTTTCTAGGTTAGTTTCTCTTATTATCAATTCTTGAAATATAGTGTAGATTAGAACTGATTGGCAAAGATATTGAGAAGTTCAGAAAAAATATGTTTCGTGTGTTCATTGTTCTAAAGAGTACGTTTTTCTTGATCTTGAATTGGGAATAAGTTGTGTTGGAGGCAATACAAGACCTTTATAATAAATGTTATTCTTATTTTCACTTGAAAGTGATTATGATTAGGTTGAATATGATTATACTAATGAATTAAGATTATGAGAAAGACACTATATAATTTAGAAGTTGGGGGTCAATACCCACTGTGCTTTCATTCTTCTTTAATTTTACATATTCATCAGTTAAGTTGATTTTGCAATTTAGAATATGACTTAACCCTGCATATGATTGTCTGCCAAGTATTTGTTAAAATGCTTGAATGAATTAGTATCTTATCTTTGAAAATGCAACATCATAATACAATAGTCATGTTATTTGTATGATCTTATTCCCATGCTTATTTCTATTTCTTAATACATGTCTTTGTTTACTCGTTTGTTGAAGATCTAAAGTCAAAGGAAATAAATTCCTGTCTAGGAAGAATGAGAATGAAGATTCTTTCATTAATGACATTGTATTCTTATAGAATGAAGAGCTTTTCAAGAATGATTTACTATAAAGCTTGTATTCTTAGAGAACATGACAAAAATTCAACAAATGACATTGTATTTTTATAGAATGTGACAGTAAAAATTGTTTTTTTGTTTATTTTTTGATCTTAGATTCTTTAATAATATTAATAATAGATTATTATTCTTTAAGAATATTGTTATTCTTCAACTCATGGTTCAAAAAATTGTTATTCTTCAAAATGTTCACTTAATCAGATATGTATTCTATCAGAATTTGTATTCAATCAGAATATGTATTCTATTAGAATATGTATTTTAAACTCTTGGTCCACATTCATCCCAACATCCACACAATATTTATCAACCACATTATAACCTAGCCCTATATATATATATATATATATATATATATATATATATATATATATATATATATATATATATATATATATATATCCAACGCATTAACTAACTACCAATGGAAAATAAAATATTTGGAGACAGTAAATATAAGAAATGTCATGACCTAACTGTAGCACAACTTATAAATAATAAATAATAATGGATAATGAGATGTGGAAATGCTTTTTACCACATTAATAAATTAATAGAATTTTTGATTGGTGACCTAACTTAGGACTTAACTTAGGTCGCCCTAAAAAGGCATAAAATGTAGAATGTTCGTAATATAATATAAAGTTTATTGTTTGCTAAGCTTTTATACACCGCCAAAACTCAATATTTAAGTAAATTATTGTGTGTATATATATATATATATATATATATATATATATATATATATATATATATATATATATATATATGTATATATATATATATATATATATATATATATATATATATATATATATATATATATATATAATTGGATAAAAAGTAATGAAACTTGAAATTCATATAATTGGTTGCATATTCTGAGGTGAAGTGGGCATGAGAGGAGTTGGCAAAGATGGAATGGCACCCATTGAAGTTGCATTCCAACTTAAAATTTATGACATAAGATAAGAAGACTACCAAATAAAAAAAAAAATAGTAAATAATAAACAACGCACGCTTAACACAAGCCAAAGCCAGAATAAAAAATAAGTGAAATGGCAACATTGTCATCACATAAAATTGAATTATTATATATAAATATAGAGTGTGGTTCCAAGCTTGTTGTGCATCTCTTCTCCTAAGTCGATTTCAGCTTTAGTGGTGAAACCAAAAACGTTATAGCAGTGAATGGGAGCGAAGCTACAGGTGTACGAGTCTTGAAGGTTGCAGGGGTAGCTAAACATTAAAACATGGCAACATGGTTGGAAATGGCGGGGGCGTCTAAATCTAATAATGGAGGAGTAGCACATGTAGAATGGAAGGTAAATGTGGGAAAAAGTTCATCAGATGATGGTTTAGTTGCAGAGGAGGCCGGGGTAGGGGTAGCTAAAAGAATGCATGGGCAGATTATGCAGTGTTTGGTAAAGATTGGGGTTTTTTTTGACAAGGCTAGGGAAATTGCAGCAACTGAACCAAAGAAAGTGATCCACTGTGTGAAAGTAGGGATTGCTCTTTCTCTGGTCTCACTTTTGTATTACATGAGACCACTCTATGATGGTGTTGGTGGAAATGCAATGTGGGCCGTCATGACCGTTGTTGTAGCTCTCGAATACTCTGTTGGTATGCAAATACATGTGGTTTAATGTCATAATCTTTCTTTATTATGTCATATATATATATATATATATATATATATATATATATATATATATATATATATATATATATATATATATATATATATATATATTGTTGCTGTTGTTGTTTATTACTAATTACAGATATGATAAATGAATCCATCAGGTGCAACGATAGCTAAATCCTTTAATCGAGTAGGTGCAACTTTCCTAGCAGGCTCTATAGGGCTTGGTGTGCATTGGATGGCAAATCAATGTGGACACCAACTCGAACCACTCGTCCTTCAACTTTCAATATTCATTGTAGGTGAGAGTTTACAAGATTTTTTACATGATGTAAATAAAAAACCGATGAGGAATTTATATACATATATACGTATGTGCAGCTTCAGTAGCTACTTTCTCTAGATTTATACCATCGGTGAAAGCTCGATTCGATTACGGAGCCATGATATTCATCCTGACATTCAGCTTTGTGTCCATGTCTGGTTATCGAGTGGATAAACTGTTGGATCTAGCTAGAAACAGAGTCTCCACCATTGCCATTGGAACCTCCCTTTGCATTTTGACAAGCATGTTCTTCTATCCAGTTTGGGCTGGCAAAGACCTTCACGACCTGATTTATCAAAACCTAGAAAAGCTTGCAGATTCCTTGGATGGTATGTATGAATATGAGTTTGCCTGGTTTATGAGTTTTGTTCATTTTATTGCACTTGCACTTGCAGGGTGTGTAACAGACTACTTCAACGGGGAAAGTTTTGATAGAAAACTGGAGGGTTACAAATGTGTGCTTAATTCAAAGGCAACAGAAGTGGCTAAGGTTTTACATACATTTTTAACAGTAACACAACAAATTGTAACCATAGTCATAGTATTATGCTATATATACATATAATCTTGGTTTGTGCAGGCCAACTTTGCTAGATGGGAGCCTGCTCATGGACCTTTCAAGTATGGACATCCATGGAAACAATACCTCAAAATTGGTGCCTCCATGCGCACTTGTGCTTACTGCATCGAGACTCTCAGAGGTTATATCAGTTCTGAGGTTTCAGGGATGCAGGTATGTAATAATATTATATACGAGTAAAAAAAATAATAATAAATAAAAAGTGATTGTAATTTCTACAGGTACCAGAGTTGCTAAAGGATCATATGAAGGAAATATGCATGACACTAAGCTCATCCTCTTCAAAAGTGTTAAGAGAATTAGCTATAACAATGGAGAGCATGAGAAAGTCAACTAAAACGGATATTTTGGTACATGAGATGAACTTTGCAGTTGAAACTTTCCAGAATGTGTTGAAAGATTTATCCAACCAAGCAGTAGTCTTGGTGCCTACTACTACTACTACTACTACTACTACTACTGTATCAAATGAAGAAAATTCAAGAAATTGCAAACCTGAACCTGAATTAGTACCAATAATGAAGATTTTTCCAATGGCTACAATGGCATCATTGTTAATAGAGATTGCAGAGCGGGTGGAAGGAATTGTTGTTCAAGTAGAGGAGATGGCAGCACAAGCTCAATTTGACAACTTTGTTGTTATCAACAACACGAAGAAAAATAAAGGAACCAAACCTTCAAATCATCATCATCATCATGTAGATGTAATCATCACAAGCTTTCAGTACCGTTTGGCTCTCTAGCCAAAACTTTGTAAGGACGTTTCTAATAAATAAAACTTATCTATTCTACAGAGATTTTTGAACGACTGATCTGAATCATATTTCACATTTTGACTAGACTCTAGAGATGATGATAACTGATATTTGATAATGATACTTGTTCGCATCAACAAACAAACAAACAAACAAACAAACAAAAACAAATACAATCAAAGATTTTTCATGGAAGAAATGTATTATTATTTATTTTGTTTGAGTGATGAACGTAGTAGAATAGGCTACCTGCTTCTTGCTTGACTTGAAGTTGAATCTTGGTTTCGTTGAAAGGCTTCTTGTAGACCATCCATCCAGCCAAGGTTGACAGCTAAATCTTCCACAGCTACTTTGACAACATCACTTCTGACTCCAATATCAGTAGCATATCTGCTCATACAATACATGCCAGCTGTCACTGTAGCAACACCCACAGGGCTCGGGATCAACAGTTTCAAAGGGGTAGAGAGAAGAGCCGCCAGCGGTGCACCAACCAGAGAAGAAGCTTGACCACTCCTTCCAATTCCCAATTTGTCAACGGTCAATATCCCAGTCTTGCAGTACAAAGCGAAGTCTTCACAGTTGTTCTGAAACACGTCGTAGTTCCCAAATCCATTCTGAAGCAGATACATGGCCCGGTGGATGACTGTCTCAGGACCATCTGACGTGGCAGTGGTGCAGGTGCCACCCCGTACTTTGGCAAGGAACATGCTTGGGGTTACACCATATTCGAAGCTGTAGAGTGCCCCGTTTCTCAGAAAACAATCTAAGCAGGAGAGAACCACCCCGCTTTTAGGTTGTCGGAAGCCGCAGTCTGGATATGTCTCACAGGAGGAGCCTATTTCGGACATTTCATCAGAGGTGCTCGAACTACTCTCACGTTCAGGGGTGCTGAAATGAGTAAAATGGACCACTTTGTTACCTCCAACAAAGATACCTGCATATACAATTTACAAACAACATGCTATTATGATCTATCTATCTAGTTGAAAGGATTCTGTGAAATTAGGGTTAACACAAATTTTCTGCAAACACCCTACCTAACGGCGTATTGATAATGCTACATTTCAAATTGACGACAAAATGTAGAAATTCTTTAACTACAGTGTGAATCGGTAACATGATTTTGACACACAAGCATAGAGGGGGAGAGGGAGATGGAATTGATACCATGGTGAGAGTAAGCAAATACAGCTCTGTAAGTGTAGATATGATCGCCGGCTTTAATCTCGCTCTTTTCAACTCTGTTCGAAAGAAGCCCCATATTTATTCTTCTTCTTCTTCCTCTTGCAATCTGTAACCAAAATTAAGCCGTTTCAGTCAACCACATTGTGAATTGTGATGGTTAAACGATCTCCACCGTTTTCAACGTGTGTTATCTCATCTCACACGCACAGTTGGAGAAATATGATTGGTTCGCAACAACATCGATCAACAACTATTACCAAATGCTGATTATAATTGTTTAAAATCAATGATCAATGTAGCAGATGAGTTTTGTCTGCTTCTAGAATTTAACCCAAAATAATAATAATAATAATAATAATAATAATAATAATAATAATGTGAAGATAGAGATTCTTGACCTTGAAGGCTATTTACACCTCCCTATATTCTTTACCCGTTCAAAAAAACTCGTTGTGAGTATCCAAGAATGTGTATGTATAAAGAGAGAAATTAGGGCTTGTGTCTTGTGTATTTCAATGTAAACGCTTTACATATGCTTTGCCTCTTGTTGCTTCCACCAATAAAATTCATTGTTTTCTTGTTTTTTAATATAATCCTTTCTTGATCCTCACTGGATGAGACGTATGGAAGATATGGCCTATTAATCCATTAACCTACGCACGAATCGTTAGAGCTATATTCAACAGTCGTTAAAAGTAGGGTTTGCAGTGCAACTTCATAGTGGTTGATTAGCATCTTTGTCAAGACATTTGCACAGTGGGGTTATGTATAGTATACTAACGTTATGATTCTGAAATTGTTATTTTTAAAATAAAAAACTACAAAATTAGTTTTGCGAAAAACTTTGGATAGGGTCCAAAACGTTTTCAACCCCCATGAAAGTCCAAAATCAAAAACTTTTTGTAATTTTGGTCCAAAAAATCTTGAAAAGACTATTATGCCCTTTTGTTTTCTTTTTATCATTTCTTTTTTACTTTTCTTTATTATTTTATTAATATTAAAAATAATATAAACCCCCACACAAGACACACTCACTCTCTCTCTCTCTCTCTCTCTCTCTCTCTCTCTCTCTCTCTCTCTCTCTCTCTCTCTCTCTCTCTCTCTATATATATATATATATATATATATATATATATATATATATATATATATATATATATATATATATATATATATATATATATCGTTCAATTTCCTCAAAACCTATAATGAAAATATGAAGTTTCAATCAGTTCACAAACATAGTTTCCATTAGATTCACTAACAATTTGGTGCAAGTTCAAGGCTACAGCTCTCCGTATTCAAGTGATATCGGAGGAGTAAGCCAATAACCCAATGAGTTCTCAAAATAAAAATAATAATAAAAAAAAAAAACGGATCAAAGGGGAAGGGGGAGAGTGTTTCGTGGCTTCTACCTGTGAGAATGAATGATCCAAAAAAAACTGTAATCTATTTATCCCTATCTTCTTTCCAACCAGATTGTACGCACAAAGATACCCCCAAAAAAACTTGGGTGTTGAATTTTTTTGCCCACCTTCAAGAACAAACGATCATGGATGGGAATTGAAGCTTATATTCAGAAATTCGAAATATATGCTGAAATCCCCAAACAGTTGAACTCGTCCCTCATTCTTTATGCTAGACTGATGATGATTTGGAGGTTTGGTGTTCCAAAGGTACAAATCTAAGTTGATTCCCTACCAGATAAGAATCACCATTTATACCCTTATTCTTCACCATCTTCACCTGAAACTCTAGATAAAAAAGAGAGAATATCCTTCAAAGATTTACACCCATAATCCTTTGTTCTTTACAACTTTTGTACACCCATCAAAACATGCGATCGACTCAGAGTGAGAAGAAAAGAAACTGACCTAATTCTTTTAGATAACGATCTTCACACACACCTGGAGGATTGATTGTGTGGGTAATCGTTTTACTGAAGTGTAGTTGGGTATCGTGGTCGTTTACTGAAGTGTAGTTGGGTATCGTGAGTAATTGTTTGATTTTCTACAAGTAACAAGACGAGAGAAAGAGAGAGAGAGAGAGAGAAAGAAAGAGTGTGTGTGTGTGGTGTGGAGGGAGTTTATATTATTTTTAATATTAATAAAATAAGAAAGAAATTAAAAGAAATGTAAAAAACAAAACAAAAGGGCATAATAGTCTTTTTTATATTTTTTGGACCAAAATCACAGTAAATTTTTGATTTTGGACCTTCCATGCAGGTTGAAAACGTTTTGGACCCTATCCAAAGTTTTTCGCAAACCACAAGGACCAATTTTATAGTTTTGTCTTTTTAAAAGGTTTAGTTTTGATATCTAAAAAGAGGTTACAGTACAGTTTGTTGCTTATTTACCTGCTATGTCTTTATAAAATTTTCTTTTTTATTTAATACTAGGTGTGAGGCTCGTGTATTACACGAGTTTATTAAAAATAAAAATTTAATATCAATATATAAATATGAAATATTTTATAATGTAATACTTTACATAACAAAATGTAATCTTTTAAAAATTTACAAAAGAAATTAAATTGTTTGAAATATTTATGAGAATTTATTACTAAATTAATAGGATAATTTTATTTCCTTATAGAACGCATTACAATTTTATTTTAAGAAAATGAAAATCCCTAAAAAATGGCAAGTGAAAAATAAAATTTCTAAAATTCTCACAAAATGACAAGTTTCAAAATGAAAGAGAAGATGACATGTGACAAAAAAAAAAAACTTTCATTTATTAGAGGGGTGGGTGTGGGCAACACCCACACGAGTTACAAGGCAAAAAAACAAAAAACGTCATTACCAAATGTGATGGTGGTAACAGAAAGTAACGCGAAAGCCTATAACATGTAATAACGGGAGGGAGGGGCGGTGTTCACTGGCGTTATCACGCGTTATGAGGCATAATAACGGGAGTGGGCGTTGGCCACTCCGAGTAGTCTTAAAGATGATATTTCTAGATAAGAATTGTTCATATACAAATATATTATACACAGAGTTCCAAAAATCGATCTAAACAACCGATAGAATCGGTGATTAATCATTAGGCAGCCTTGAACTTATTAGGTTTAGGGCTACTCGGCCAGCATAATTGGTGATGGTAAAAAACGGTCAAAATCGGAGTTAGGCGGTTATAATTGGTCCTAGACCGCTTAATCTGTCTAAATTTTAAATTTTCAAATATTAAACAAAAAATTTTAAACTATTAAAATTTTAAATTTTCAAATTGTCGAATGATATACCAAAATTTTAAAATTTCAAATAATATATCAAAATTTTCATATTTTTCAAATATTCAAATATTGAAATATACTTATGTACTTTGTATATATTAATTTTTGATTTATACTTTTAATAATTTATGGTCTCCAATTAATCATCAATTAATCACCGCCTACACCGATTAATTGCTTAATCCCGGTCGTCCGACTAGGTCATTTTTATAACCTTGATTATACATAATTTGATTATAATAATAATTACAGTTTAATTTTTCATACTTGTTCTTTTTTATACGGAAATATCTTATTTATCTTTTGTTTCAAATAAAGATAAAAGGCAACTATATATATATATATATATATATATATATATATATATATATATATATATATATATATATATATAGAGAGAGAGAGAGAGAGAGAGAAAGAGAGAGAGAGAGATAGAGATAGAGAAAATTGAACACAAACTTTAACCCTAAATATCTCGGGGTTGGCCGTGAGATTTCGAAGATCGTGCACAATTTAACAAAAAATAGACACTAAACTTAAAGGTCTAAAAAATTAAGCAAAACAGTTATGTAACATCGTGAATTTCAAAATAATTTTTCGTAAAATATAAAAACATTTTTCATTTAATTTTCATAAAACATCAAGTTTAAATCTCCAATTCACATCATACAAAATCCCAAGATCACATATCATAAAAATCCCATGCGTGTGTACAGATCAAGCCGTCGCCTTCCCACGGTCATCACTAGTACCTGAAACAAACAACACTAACACTGTAAGCACAAAGCTTAGTGAGTTCCCCAAAATACCACACATAACACATATTAGCCACTCGAGGCTATAACTCTGTGGGTCCGTGGACCCTACTTTGTGAACCCACTGGTTCTAACTCTGGGAACCTTCCGGTTCCAACTCTAGAAACATGCACAGCATAAATCACATACAAATAATGCAGTACAACACATAACATACATATAGCATACACATACTCTGTCACATAACTCTGATTACCTACTCAAGGTAAAGTATAGTGAGAAGACTCACCTCGTATATCTCGATAACTCGCGAATCCTGGAAATCACTCGTGCTCGATCCTCCGAGCTATAATCCTCCTATAACATCATACATCTCTAATTAACACTTTTACCACTAAGGTTGACTACCCCTATCAAGTCAACACTGGTCAAATCTGGTCAACGGTCAACGGTCAACTTTAAACGGACTCGGCGAGTGCACTAGAGCTACTCGGCGAGTCTATACGTGTTCACCAACTCTCTAGTATTCTCTTTTGACACGTCGAGTACTCCCCTGACTCGACGAGTTCCACCTGGCATGAATCGCGGGGCCACCACGACTCAACTCGCCGAGTCTCAAGAACAACTCGGCGAGTTCCAGCTCGACTCAGTCCACCTGTCAACCCTCTCTAACTCTCCCTGACTCACTGAGTCGACCCTTAACTCGGCAAGACCACTCGCTGAGTGGTTAAGGACAAACTTCATGCTACTTGCCGAGTCTGTTCTTCGGACTCGGCGAGTCCATGCCATGCACCAACTCAATCTCACTTCTGAGGTCAGATCCGCTTCAACAACTCATAGATCTGGCCCTCCCAAGCACATTCATCACGTAAAGTTCATGTCTTGGTGCTCATAACACACCCCATGACTCATAAATGGTGTTTTGACCTCAAGCACAAAGACCCCAATCCAAAACCCCCATGGATTCATAAAAAGCTTGGACAAAGGGACACTCTGGACCTCTAAGGGTCCAGATCCAGAACCTAACTCGCTTAAGGGACCAAGGAAGCATTAGATCTAGCCATAAAAGGGCTCAATAAGCCCTAAATCAACATGAACATCAACATAACAAAGAATGGCTCGAAGATAGTACCTTAAACGTGATGTTCTGGACCTCAAATCTTCAGGAAGTGGCTCCTCTTGTTTCCCCTTGGCTATTGCTTCCTTTCCCTTGCTAGATAACTCCTCCAAGGTCAATAATGGCTCCTTGACTTACTCCAAACGCTCAAGCTCACTAGGGTTTCACTCAGGGGACTGGTGAGCACAAATGACGGCCATAAGGCCCTTTAAATAGGCTCCAAACCCGAGAAATTAGGGTTTCATTAAACAACGCGGACTCGCCGAGTCCATCCCTTGGACTCACCGAGTCCAGGCGCGAACCCGCGTCCAAATCCGCGATCATACTCGGCGAGTCTAGGCTCCAACTCGCCGAGTCTCCTCACAAATCATCAAAAATAAATAACTAAATAATACCTGGGAATCCGGGCTGTTACAATTCTCCCCCACTAGAACTAAACTTCACCCTCGAAGTCTCGCTCCGCAAATAACTCTGGATGCTGCTCACGCATCTCACGCTCCGGCTCCCAGGTCATCTCTGATCCCTTCCGATGCTGCCACTGAACCAACACCAGGGGTACCTCCTTGTTCCTCAAAACCTTGATTTTCCGATCTCTGATGGCCACTGGTCTCTCAGCATAGTTCAGGCTTGCATCCACCTGAATATCCTCTAATGGAACCACTGCCGACTCGTCGGCTATACACTTCCTCAGCTGCGACACATGAAAAGTGTCGTGAATCTGCCCCAACTCTGCTGGCAAATCCAACCGATAGGCTACCCGGCCTACCTTCGCGATCACACGGAAAGGACCAATATATCGGGGCCCCAACTTGCCCCTCTTCCTGAATCGAATCACTCTTTTCCAAGGAGAGACCTTCAGGAGCACAAGGTCGCCGACCTGAAACTCAAGCTCAGACCGTCGTCTGTCTGCATAAATCTTTTGTCGGCTCTGAGCGGCCAACAACCTCTGTCTGACCTGCTGAATCTGCTCTGTCGTCTGAAGCACGATCTCTGTACTGCCCATCACCCTCTGTCCAACCTCTCCCCAACAAATGGGGGTCCGACACCTCCTCACATACAATAGCTCAAAGGGTGGCATACCAATGCTCGAATGATGGTTGTTGTTGTAGGAAAACTCTGCCAAGGGTAAATATGCATCCCAGCTACCCCCAAAATCCAACACACATGCCTGAAGCATGTCCTCGAGCGTCTGAATCGTCCGCTCACTCTGACCGTCTGTCTGGGGATGATATGCGGTACTAAAATGCAGTCTAGTACCCAACTCCTCATGAAACTTCTTCCAGAATTTGGAAGTGAAACGCACATCACGGTCTGAAACAATCGAGATCGGCACCCCATGCCGAGATATCACTTCCCTCACATACACCTCCGCCAATTTCTCTGCTGAAGAACTCTCGCTGATAGCAAGGGAATGAGCACTCTTCGTCAACCTGTCCACAATCACCCAAATTGCATCAACTCCCCTGGCAGTCCTTGGCAATTTGGTGATGAAATCCATAGTGATCTGTTCCCACTTCCACTCGGGAACCTCCAATGGCTGCAACTTACCATGCGGCCTCTGGTGCTCGGCCTTAACCCTACGGCAGGTCAAGCACCTCTCAACAAACCACGCCACATCCCTCTTCATACAGGGCCACCAATACTCCTTCCTCAGATCCAAATACATCTTAGTGGCCCCCGGATGGATCGAAAATTTCGACCGATGAGCCTCTTCCATCAAAATGGTACGCGTTCCTCCCATAAACGGCACCCAGATACGCCCCTGAAATGTCATAAGCCCTCGACCATCGGTAACAAACTCTGAAACCAAACCAACAACCCGTTCCCTCTTCTGCATCTCAGGTTGCACAGCCTCGGCCTGTGCCCTACGAATGGCGTCCAACACTGGAGCTATCACGGTCAATCTCAAACATACCTCCTGCAGCGGGATGCTCTCCACCCTGCGGCTCAATGCATCGGCTACCACATTAGCCTTGCCTGGGTGGTACAGGATCTCACAATCATAATCCTTGACCACATCCAACCACCTTCTCTGACACATATTTAGGTTGGGCTGATCCATCAAATACTTCAAACTCTTATGGTCTGTGTATATCGTACACCGAACCCCATAAAAGTAGTGACGCCAAATCTTGAGGGCGAACACCACTGCCCCCAACTCTAGATCATGGGTGGGATATCTCGTCTCATGAGGCTTCAGCTGCCTCGATGCATATGCTATCAGATGCCCCCTCTGCATCAGCACCGCTCCCAACCCCAAAATCGATGCATCACAGTATACCACAAAGTCCTCCATCCCTTCCGGGAGAGCTAACACCGGGTCTTCGCACAACCTTTGGCGAAGTGTCTCAAAGGAGGCCTGCTGCTCGGGGCCCCATGAAAAAGCAACACCCTTCCGGGTCAATCTGGTGAGTGACACTGCGATCTTGGAGTAATCCTTAATAAACCTCCGATAATACCCTGCCAACCCTAGGAAACTCCTGATCTCGGAGGGTGATCTCGGCACTTCCCAACTCATCACCGCCTCAACCTTGGCCGGATCGACCAATATCCCTTCCTGGTTAACGAGATGTCCTAAGAACTGGACCTCCCGCAACCAGAAATCACACTTGGAGAATTTGGCATAAAGCCTCTCCGACCTCAGAACTCCGAGAACCTCTCTCAAATGCTCATCATGCTGCTTTCTAGATCTCGAATATACCAGAATGTCGTCGATAAACACAATCACCGACCGATCCAGCATCGGCCTACACACTCGGTTCATGAGATCCATGAACACCGCCGGGGCATTGGTGAGCCTAAAAGGCATCACCACAAACTCATAATGCCCGTAACGCGTCCTGAACGCTGTCTTCTGGACGTCCTCATCCCGCACCCTCACCTGATGATATCTAGACCTCAAATCGATCTTGGAGAACCAAGATGCTCCCTGCAACTGATCGAACAAATCGTCGATCCTCGGCAACGGGTAATGGTTCTTGACTGTCAGCTTGTTCAACTCACGGTAATCAATGCACATCCGGTGTGAACCATCCTTTTTCTTGACGAACAGGATAGGCGCTCCCCACGGCGAGCTGCTCGGCCGAATAAATCCCTTCCTCAACAGCTCCTGAAGCTGCGAGGGTAACTCTTGCATCTCTGGAGGTGCAAGACGATAGGGCACCTTAGCGATAGGCGCGACCCCCAGAACCAAATCGATACTGAACTCCACTTGCCTCACAGGAGGCACACCCGGCAACTCCTCGGGAAACACATCCGGGAACTCACGCACCACCGGAACCTCTTCAACTGAACTCGGCCTCTCGGAATCCACCCGCGTATCCATCACATATGCCACAAAACCCTTACAACCCTGCTGTAGACACTGCCTCGCTCTAGCGGCCGAACAAAACGTTGATCCTAAACGTGTACCCTCGCCGTACACCAAAAGAACTCCCCCACTAGGGTCTCGTATGGTCACCAGCTGACGATCGCAGTCGATAACCGCACCGAATCTGCTCAACCAGTCCATGCCCACAATGACACAGACATCTCCCATCGCAATAGGAACCAGATCAATCGGGAACTCAACACCGAAAATCTCGACTACGCAACCTCGGAGAACCTCCGTGGCATATATCACCCTCTCATCAGCTATGGATACTCTCAGAGGCCGACTCAACGCCTCACGACTAACACTGATATGCTGACTAAAAGCCAAAGATACAAAAGACCGACTCGCACCCGAGTCAAATAACACCAAGACAGGTACAAAATTCACAAGAAAAGTACCTACGCATAACATCACATAAGCATAATATCTCAACATCAAAATAAATACATGAAAGAATACATACCAGCCACGACATCGGGCGCTGCGCGGACCTCCTCCGTGGTCAGCTGAAAGGCTCTCCCTCGCGCCCTCGGCGCGTCGGCCTTCACTGGCCGAATCTCTGTAGCTCTGATGGCGGCAGGGGTAGATCCCTGAGGTGCTCCCTGAGATGATCCTCGCAACTGCGAACACTCTGCCTTCCGGTGTCTGGTCTGATTGCAGTGAAAACACACCGCAAACCCCTTGGGGCAGTCCTTGGCCATATGCCCCTCCTTGCCACACTAGTAGCAAGATCCCGCTCTGCAGACTCCGTCATGACCCTTGCCACACTTCCCACAAGTGCGGCCCTTCTGGCTCCCTGGTTTGGGATCAGCGGGCTTGGCCCGCTTGGCTGCCGGCTGAGACTGTGCCGGTCGCCGATCCCTCCCCATAAGACTCGACGAGTTGAAGAACAACTCGGTGATTCGAATGAGTTTTCTCCAGGATATGTATGCATGTGTATCCGTCGAGTTGCAAGGAGGAAACTTGAAGGGCAGCCTTAAAGTTTGATCGAGAATCGAAGGAACTCGACGAGTCACCCCGATGACTCGACGAGTTGGAATGTGCTTCAAGGAACTCGGCGAGTAGCCGAGGGTACTCGGCGAGTTGAGGTCAACATGGACTGTTGACCTTGACTGAGGACTTTGACTTTGACCAGGGGTTAACTAGTTGGTTTATGGAGTACTTTGTAAGGTTGAGGACTTATGAGTATATTCGTTCCATGGTAATAGGTGGTGGAGTCCTTGGCAAGTGATCGGAGAGTTGGGATTTATCTACCGAGTTGACATCTACAAGGTGAGTTATCCACACTATACTAAGGGGTCTAAGGCACCAAGGCCGACCCATTTGATATGTTACCTTGAGTTGTGTTAGATGCTGAGAATGACCTAGTGTTGCATGCTAGTGGTTATGCCTGTTAGGTAGGTCTGTAGGACTACCTGTGATGTTATATGATTATTGCATGCTCGATTCTTATGATTTGTGTGTTTGTTATATGGGATGGGTTGAGGTTGTACTGCTTCGTGTAGTAGCCAACAAACCTTAGGAGCATTCCAGTTACGGGCTAAGGGAGACTCGTCCTGTGGGCTCGGGAGCATTCCAGTTACGGTCTGAGGGAGACCCGTACTGTGGGCTCGGGGGCATTCCAGCTACAGGCTAAGGGAGACTCGTACTGTGGGCTCGTGGGTATTGCAGTCTGTAGGGTTGTGGACCCGTTATGTACTGTTCTGTTCAGTTCGTTATGATATGTTATTGTTGACATGGTTATGTGGACTGTATGTGTATCAGTATTTTGGGGGTAACTCACTAAGCTTTCGGGCTTACAGTTTCAATTTATTGTTTCAGGTACACCAGGGGATCGCGACAAGGCAAAGACGTGATCGTACAGCTCCTCCTATTATGTTTATGTTTCTGGGAAAACTCTGATAATTATTATTTTAAAAACCAAGTTGTAATGTTTTGATGAATTTGACATGTCTTTTTAAAGTTTAAATTGGTTTGAAATTTTGGGTGTTACAAGTTGGTATTAGAGCCTTGGTTTGAGAGAATTGGAGGAACATTCGTGTGAATCCAGTCTCAAATCAAGGAAGGATTTTTAAAAATGGTTTAAATGGTTTTCAAAATAAGTAAAGGAGGATGTAGGATGTACGATCAGCCGGAGCTAGTAAGCAGACCGCAAAATACCGTACAGTTATTAGATTATATGATATGATAGAACAACATGCTTGTACTAGGCTAGGGATCTTCAGGAAGTGCACGATAGAATTGCCTAATTATATGATGCCTGCTAGCCTAGGGTTTCCTTTGTATGAAATTGACATCATTACTGTAGTTATTTAGTGTATGCAACACGGTTATACATAATTAATATCTTATAGCCTGAGAATATTTGATTTAGCCTTATGTTCTGTTCTTGTTTGATTGGGAGCTTAGGGTAGGATTGGATATTTGTAAGTCTATGGGGTCCAGTATTATGTATGGCTAGTATACACTGGTGTTGCAGGGTTGGTGGAAGTTTCGTGGGTGGATAGGTTGTTTGGGATGAGTCCGCCGACTTTGAGGCATTTAGCCTTCCTTTAGGAGTGAGGCTTAAGTGCTCGATATGATCATGTGTATTGTTAGGGCGTTGTGATGATACTTGGGACAAATATGGGTAGGTTTGGAAGGTAGTATGGGCCCGTACTACTGAAAGCACAGGACCCATACGTGTAGCAAGGAAGTCACAACCCCTAGGGGTTTTGTCGAGGGTTGGCTCCCAGTTGTTTGTATGAGTTATCTGATACCTTGTATTATGTTTCAGAATGGTGATGACCAGGCGCTTTGTGACTGGATCCGGTTCGGGATCAGGATTAGGATCAGGAGAGGGCGGACAGGGGACACTGATAGCGCCCGAGACTATCGGCCAAATGAGGCCAGAGGAGATGGATGACAAGATCCGAGAGATCCTGCACGATGAGGTTGCTGCATTGTTCCGGGCCGAATTGTCGGAAATGTTCTGGTCGATTAAGACCGCCATGGTGGAGTATTTTGATGAGCGCTACGCAGCCCTTGCAGAGACAGCCGTCGCAGCAGCTGCATCAGCTGTATCCGCGGCAGGGGGAGGAGTTGGTATGGGTTTTCAGTACAGGGACTTCGATAACACGAAGCCCCTACTTTTGATGGGATGCAGGATCCCATCAAGGTTATGAGGTGGATCTTAGATGTGGAGGGCTATTTCTTCACCTGCTCGTGTCTTGCTGACCAGAAGGTCAAGTGTGCTCTGAACCTGCTTAGGTTTGGGGCCAAGGACTGGTGGAGACTTACGACTGGGTCGTACACTGATGATCAGAGAGTTGTTGTTACTTGGGAGCAGTTCAGGGATATATTCCGCGCCCGTTACATTCCACGGGTTAAGCGGGAACGTTTGGCACAAGAGTTTTTTAGTTTGAGACAGGATGGGGAGTCGGTGACAGATATCACCCGTATGTTCACTGAGCGGGCGATGTTCTGCCCAGAGTTTGCTTCCGAGCAGTCTCAGATGACCCGTTATCTGAGTATGCTCAAGACTGATATCCGACAGTTTGTATCTACTCAGCGATGTGATGCTCTTCTGGAGTTGCAGGAGGCCGCCAGACACGCGGGAGTTGGAGATTGAGCTGCAGCTGAGGGAGCAGCGGCCGGTCCCGACACAGTCACAGCCGGTGCCGAAGCGGTCTAAGACTGCTGATGATAGGCTCGGGGGTCAGCAGAGCCGCTCTTGTGGGAAGTGCGGTAGGGTTCATTCTGGGATTTGTTTAGCAAGTAGTGGGTGCCACATGTGTGGCAATGAGGGGCACTATGCGAAGGATTGTCGCTAGGACGCTCCGATACCGAGTACGAAGTTATGTTACCATTGTGATCAGGTTGGCCATTTGAAGGCGAACTGCATGTTACTCGCCGCCAAGCCGGTGCAAGCCGCAACGCCGGCTACTTTGAGGATCACAGATGGGAGACCAATCAGGGCAGAGCCTCCAAAGGCTCAGGGTCGAGCTTTCCAGCTTACGGCGGAGGAGGCCAGAGCAGCACCAGATGTGGTTGCTGGTATGTTTCTATCCTCATCTCGTTTTTCTTTATCTGTTGTATGCTTATCTGTTGTACCTGCAATTAGGTACGTTTTTGGTGAACTCTTTGCCTGCTTTGGTCTTATTTGACTCGGGGGCGAGTCGGTCCTTTGTATCTCAGTCTTTTAGTAGGGAGTTCAGTGCGCCAGTGGGCGAGTTAGAGTGTCCGTTGCGAGTGTCTATCGCCAACGAACATGAGGTTTCTGCTTCCTCAGTTTATCAAGGGTGTGGCTTGGAGATTTTCGGGGTGTCCTTTCCGATAGATTTGATTCCGATCCCCATTGGGGAGGTGTGCGTGATTGTGGGCATGGATTGGCTCAGTCGGTTCGGTGCTATGATTGATTGCGAGGGCCAGCGAGTGGTAGTTCGAACCCTAAGTGGGGGAGAACTAGTTGTCTATGGCGAGGCCACCAGAGTAGGATCAGGGTTTTGTTCAGCTGCCAGGGCTCGGAAGTACATTCAACATGGGTGTATGGGTTATCTAGCGTATGTGGTAGATACGCGAGTCAGAGACCAGATTTTGGTTTCCGATGTATCAGTGGTTAGGGAGTTTGCATATGTGTTTCCGGAGGAGTTGCGATGGATACCTCCGAAGAGGCAGGTCGAGTTCAGGATCGACCTGGTGCCAGGTGCGGCCCCTATCGCTAAGGCGTCGTACCGATTGGCGCCACCAGAGATGCAGGACCTGTCATCGCAGCTACAGGAACTGCTGGGCAAGCAGTTCATTCGACCTAGCATCTCTCCATGGGGAGCGCCGATTCTTTTTGTCTGAAAGAAGGACGGGTCTCACCGAACGTGCATTGATTACCGGGAGTTGAACAAGTTAACGGTGAAGAACCGTTACCCACTCCCGAGGATAGACGACCTCTTCGATCAGTTGTAGGGCGCATCTTGGTTTTCCAAGATCGATTTGAGGTCTGGGTATCATCAGGTTAGGGTCAGAGAGGAGGACGTGGAAAAGACCGCGTTCCGAACTCGTTATGGACATTACGAGTTCATGGTGATGCCTTTTGGGCTTACCAACGCGCCAGCAGTGTTTATGTACCTGATGAATCGGGTCTGCAGACCGATGCTTGACCGCTTGGTCAGTGTTTATAGACAATATCTTGGTGTATTCTAAGACCCAAAAGCATCATGAGGAGCATCTGTGAGAGTTATTGGGAGTCCTGAGACGAGAACGGCTGTATGCCAAGTTCTCGAAGTGCGAGTTTTGGTTCCGAGAGGTCTGGTTCTTCGGATACCTCGTTAACCAGGAGGGGATTTTGGTCGATCCGGCCAAAATTGATGCGGTTATACAGTAGGAGATCTCGAAATCTCCCTCAGATATTAGGAGTTTTCTGGGGCTGGCAGGATACTACCGGAGATTCATACGGGATTTCTCCAAGATTGCAGTACCCCTCACTCGTCTAAAGAGGAAAGGGGTGGATTTCTGGTGGGGCCATGAGCATCAGAGGGCGTCTGAAACCCTCCGTCAGTGCTTGTGTGAGGCACCAGTCTTGACACTCCCGGAGGGAGTGGAGGATTTTGTGGTGTTCTGTGATGCATCCATCACAGGTTTAGGTGCGGTCCTCATGCAGAGGGGACGAGTGATAGCCTACGCATCGCGGCAGCTGAAGCCGCATGAGACGAGATACCCTACGCATGACTTGGAGCTGGGGGCGGTGGTGTTCGCCCTCAAGATATGGAGACACTACCTTTATGGGTTCCGCTGTACCATTTACATGGATCACAAGAGCTTGAGACATATCATGGATCAACCGAACCTGAACATGAGGCATCACAGGTGGTTAGATGTATTCAAGGACTACGATTGTGAGATCCTTTACCACCATGGTAAAGCGAATGTGGTTGCGGACGCTTTAAGCCGTAAGTCGGCTGGGTCTTCCACCCTCGCGGTATGTATGAGGATAGCGGTGGATTCTCCGCTTGTGAGTTTGATTAGAGATGTCCAGGTAGAGGGCATGCGACTGGAGAATTGGAAGTTGGAGAGGATCAAGGGTGAGAATACCCGATTCGTGCAGGATAGTCGGGGACTATTGACCCGATGCGATCGGGTTTGGATTCCGATGTCTGGTGGGGTTAGGAAGACGGTTATGGAGGAGGCTCATAAGTCTCATTTCTCTATTCACTCGGGGGCCACCAAGATGTACCGGGATTTGAGTTTGAGCTACTGGTGGCCGTGTATGAAGCGCAAGATCGCTTGGTACGTCGAGAGGTGCTTGACCTGTAGGATAGTCAGGGTTGAGCATCAGAGGCCGCATGGCAAGCTGAAACCCCTGGAGATTCCCATGTGGAAATAGGAACATATCACGTTGGACTTTATTACAAAGCTGCCAAGGACGACGAAGGGGTTTGATGCCATTTGGGTCATCGTGGATCGATTGACCAAGAGTGCCCATTTCTTGGCCATACGGGAGAGTTCGTCGGCCGAAAAGTTGTCCGAAGTGTATGTTTGCGAGATCGTGTCTCGCCATGGGATACCCGTTTCCATTGTCCCCGATCGGGATGTCAAGTTTACCTACCGCTTCTGGAAAAAATTTCACGAGGAGCTGGGCACCCGGTTGCACTACAACACAACATTCCACCCGCAGACAGACGGCCAGAGCGAGCGGACTATTCAGACACTCGAGGACATGTTGAGGGCGTGTGTCATTGACGTCGGTGGGAGTTGGGATTCTCACCTATCGCTTGCGGAGTTCGCCTACAACAATAGCTATCATTCTAGCCTTGGCGCCCCGCCATTCGAGCTGTTGTACGGGAGGAGGTGTTGTACCCCGGTTTGTTGGGGTGAGGTTGGGCACAGGGTGATGGGTTGGACGGAGGTGGTCTTGCAGACTACCGAGAAGATTCAGCAAATCAGGCAGCGACTACAGACCGCTCAAAGTCGGCAGAAGAGTTATGCCGACAGACGCTGATCCGAGTTGGAATTTCAGGTGGGTGACATGGTACTTCTGAAGGTGTCGCCCTGGAATGGTGTGATCCGCTTCAAGAAGAGGGGAAAATTGGGCCCTCGATATATTGGGCCATTCAGGGTCATTGCCAGAGTTGGCAAAGTGGCTTATAGGCTTGAGCTTCCGGAGGAGCTTAGCCGGATTCACAGCACGTTCCATGTCTCACAGTTACGAAAGTGCATCATGGACAAGGAGTCGGTTGTATCGCTGGATGATATTCAGGTCGATGAGTGCCTGAACTACATGGAGAGGCCTGTGGCCATCTTGGAGAGGAAGAAGAATATTTTGCGAAATAAGGAAATACCGTTGGTGAAGGTGTAGTGGGAGCATCGAAGGGGATTTGAGTGGACATGGGAGCCGGAGGCAGAGATGCGCGAGAACTACCCAGCCTTGTTTGATCCAGAGGACTTCGAGGGCGAAGTCTAGTTCAAGTAGGGGAGAATTGTAACGCCCCGATTCTCAAGTATTGGTTTAAGTAAGAATTTCTTTGGTTTTAAGTCCTACTCGACGAGTTAAGGGTGCCCTACTCGTCGAGTAGCAGCGAGGTGGGATCGCACATTTAGTGACCTACTCGCTGAGTCCATAAAGGGACTCGACGAGTAGGAGCTAGCAGATGAAACCCTAAATTTCGGGGTATTTCACCCTATTTAAATGATCATCGGCCATCCCCCAGCCTCCCCTTCACTGTTTCTTGCCCCTCTGAAACCCTAATCGTGTGTGAGCTCATTTTGTGCATTCGTAAGCTTGGAGGAGGATCTTCTTGGAGAAAAGAGCTTGGAGATCAAGCATTTAGAAGCAAGGAGCTTGAAGGACCTGAGATCTATTGTAGTTAGCATCTTCTGGAAGGTATAAATCGTTATCCTAACCTCATTCATTCTAGATCCCATCTTCAGACAAATTCTAGGGTTTTCATGGTGTGATTGGAAGCTATTCTTCTTTGCAACCTCATATCTGAAGTTGTAACTTCAGAACTGAGCTCCTTTGGGCTTCTTAGTACACAAAGTTTCCAGCTTGTGCAAGATTGAGACTCTCCCAAGGTGTAAAGCTCCATTGTAAGCATAGATTGGTCATTTATGGCCTTTAGAACCTTGCATGCACATAAAGTTTGCAACTTTACATGATAAGCATGCCCTAGAAGCTTGGATTTGTGATTTGGAGCCGCTTCATGGCTCAAAACAAGTCAATATGGAAAAAGGACTGAATGGACTCAGCGAGTCACAAGGTTGACTCGGCGAGTCACATGAAGATGGCCGAGAACTTGACGAGTCCGATGAAGATTGCGCCATAAAAGTTGACGAGTTGAAGAACAACTTGGCGAGTCGGATGAGTTTTCTCCAGGATATGTATGTGTGTGTATCCGTCGAGTTGCAAAGAGGAAACTCAACGGGTGGCCTTAAAGTTTGATCCAGAATCGAAGGAACTCGACGAGTCACCCCGATGACTCGGCGAGTTAGAATGTGCTTCAAGGAACTCGGCGAGTAGTCGAGGTTACTCGGCGAGTTGAGGTCAACATGGACTGTTGACCTTGACTGAGGACTTTGACTTTGACCAGGGGTTAACTAGTTGGTTTATGGAGTACTTTGTAAGGATGAGGACTTATGAGTATATTCGTTCCATGGTAATAGGTGGTGGAGTCCTTGGCAAGTGATCGGAGAGTTGGGATTTATCTACCGAGTTGACATCTACGAGGTGAGTTATCCACACTATACTAAGGGGTCTAAGGCACCAAGGCCGGCCCATTTGATATGTTACCTTGAGTTGTGTTAGATGCTGAGAATGACCTAGTGTTGCATGCTAGTGGTTATGCCTGTTAGGTAGGTCTGTAGGACTACATGTGATGTTATATGATTATTGCATGCTCCATTCTTATGATTTGTGTGTTTGTTATATGGGATGGGTTGAGGTTGTACTGCTTCATGCGGTAGCTAACAAACACTAGGAGCATTCCAGTTACGGGCTAAAGGAGACTCATACTGTGGGCTCGGGAGCATTCCGGTTACGGGCTGAGGGAGACCCGTATTGTGGGCTCAGGGGCATTCCAGCTACGGGCTAAGGGAGACCCGTACTGTGGGCTCGTGGGTATTGCAGTCTGTAGGGCTGTGGACCCGTTATGTACTGTTCTGTTTAGTTCGTTATGATATGCTTTTGTTGACATGGTTATGTGGATTGTTTGTGTATCAGTATTTTGGGGGTAACTCACTAAGCTTTCGGGCTTACAGTTTCAGTTTATTGTTTCAGGTACATCAGGGGATTGCGGCAAGGCAAAGGCGTGATCGTACAGCTCCTCCTATTATGTTTATGTTTCTGGGAAAACTCTGATAATTAGTATTTTGAAAACAAAGTTGTAATGTTTTGATGAACTTGACATGTCTTTTTAAAGTTTAAATTGGTTTGAAATTTTGGGTGTTACACTAATATTTGTTCAAATAAAATGTAATATATATATATATATATATATATATATATATATATATATCCTTAGGTTATTTTATTTTTACTAACTATTGTGTGCCATAATGCATAGATCTTGACCAACGGATGAAATTAATCAATTGACATGATTTGAGGGTGTATGATAGTACAATGGGATAACATGTACCATATAATCACATAAATTTTAGCAAAATGGTATTTTGGACAATTAACTATATTTATAAAAGAAATTTTTGGATTTTTAGGGATAATAAATTCTCCTAATTTTAAAATTTTGATTTTTTTTTAATAAATTCAGTTTTAATTCTAAAGTAATTTGTAAACATAACCAATTTTATTATGTCAGAATATTTTTTTTTAGAATAAGGTTCTTTCAGAATTTTATTCAATTAGAATATTATTGAAGAATAACAAAATTCTTGAATCCGAGGTTGAAAAATAACAACATTCTAATATATTCTTATACATCTGAACTTAAATACAAATTCATGCATATTCTTACAAACTAAAAGCCTTATACATTTTACTATAATTGCACATATTCTAAAAGAATATCAACAAAAATGAATAAAATTCTTAAAAAATAACAACATTCTTAAATTGTGATTATGATCAAACTTTATTCATTCTTCAAGTTATTCGTATTAGGTCTTCAATGCATTCTTCCAGCCATTCCTATCACAAATACAATAAAAACTAATAATGGTTAAAAACATGTTACTTGCAATTAACTATCACTTGATATATTCTGGTGGAATAAAAAGAATATGACAGAATACATAGAATACATTATGGCAGAAATACAAAAATTTTATTCTGGCATAATACATTCAGAAAGAATATATGGAATACATTCAAGCCATTCCTATCACAAATGCAACAAAAACATTAAAATCCAAAAATAAACACTAATTCATTCTTAAAGAATACAAACATTCTGAAAGAATGGATTTATATAAATAAATTCTGATAGAATACACACAAATCCATTCACACCTCATACTCAACTTTCACATCATAATAGACTAATTTCTTCTAAAAACAACACCAATTGGTTTTTTTATACATTGCAAGAGAGAAAAAGTAAAAAATAAACACTAATGGTATCCTACTGAGAATTAGTCAAATGCTTTTCTTATGCATTTTATCGAACACTAACGGGAATTTGGCTTGAAACATCTCTTATGCATTTTATCGAACACCTTTTGTGCATTATCAAATGCTTTTCTGTAAAAGAAAAACCACCAACAAAGGAGAAGCTTAATACACGCATACAGGTTAAAAGGAACCAACAACAAAAACCATACCACAACCCCAGGAAAAACCAACCACACTACCACTAAGCAGCAACAAACAATTGCACACAAGCCAAAGAACCAACAACACGGCAAAAAAAAACACCATGGGTAAAAAGGTTAACCACCCTGAAAACCATTCCGAACAACAAGAATCGCAGAGGAGCCCCAACAAAACAAAAGCAGACAATTACAAATCGAGCCGATCAAAACTCAAACTTAGGGAAACTCCATGAAATAGAAATGCATAGGAAGAATCCATAGAAACAACCACATACATGTGACCTGATGTGGAATAAAGAAAACAAACAATAAAAAACAATCAAATTTATTGAAAAGCTAAGTGATTTGAAGTCATGAAGAAAAAATAAAATTGTTTAAAAAAAATTACAGAAGATGTCGACTTTTAATTAAAGATTAAGATGTGAGATTGGCTAATGATTTCTACACTTTTACCTGAGAAGATGAAGACCGGCAGAGGAGGGTGGTCGCTTGATGACGGTGATGGGTCATCAACGCAAACAGGAGGGGAGGCGTTGCTGGAGAGGAGGCATCGATTGAATGTTTCTGTCATCGAAGGTGAGAGTCGTTGGAGGAAGAAAGAATCGTTGGAGGAAGAAAATCTATAGATGCAAATGAACGACATGGGTTATTTTTAGGGTTTTAAAATACTAATTTTCTTTCCTTAATTGTAGGATTAAATTAAATGACCTCATTAATTGTAAATACAAAAAACCAAAATTCCCTTATTTGATTTAATTAATTATATAATATTTACTTATTTGTGATTGGTGCATACATGCACACAATAGTTGCTAGAAACATTTGAAGCTAGCTATATATATATATATATATATATATATATATATATATATATATATATATATATATATATATATATTACATTATCTGGAAAAATAAAACTATGATGAAAAACATAAATGTATTATATAAGGAAAATAAACTTCTAATTAAAAAAAACATAAATCATAACATTACCTTTTGATTTTCGAACCTTCAATAAAATTAGAAAATGATTTTGGACCCTTCAGTACAATCTGAAAATAGAGACTTTTGTTTCAATGCATCTGAATTCGAGAAAATCAAAATCATAAACATTAAACAATGAAAAAAAAACTAATTTAATATAAACAATATCATAAATGTAAATGTATAATACCTTCTGGCTTCTGATTTTCGATACTTCAAGAATCAAGACAACCAAGATACTAGAAATGTAAGATCCCAAAAATCAGAGTAAAATTTTCCATTTTAAAAAAACAAGACCAAAACCACATATGTTTACAAAACATTGTTTCCAAAAGTTATAATTACAAATCAGAGTATCCCAAAATCGAACATTATAAAATTTGAAGGATGTGCACGATCAAACCTTCGTCTTGCCGTGATCATCGGAAGTACCTAAAACCATAACAAACAACTATAAGCACAAAGCTTAGTGAGTCCCCCAAAGTACCACCACACAACATAAAGACAACAACATGTATACATGATCCTTCAGCATGACTGGACCGCCTTGCAGGGCCTACAACCTAATTGGACAGCTCTCCAGGCCTTTGGCCTGAGTGGACCACCTCACAGGCCTTCAGTCTATCCGGACAGCCCCGAGTATCTTGGCCTTCAACACAAAGCAGGACTGACTCAACCTAACTGCCCATGTCATATCAACATATACCATAATAATCAATAGCCAACAAGTAAAGGTAGTCATACAGATCTAAAGATCACTACTGCATAGCAACATCCTATATGCCAGGATACAGATCTGACAGATCACTACAACATAGCAACATCCTATATACCAGGATACAGATCTAATAGATCACTACAACATAACAACATCTTATATACCTAGATACATATTTAATAGATCACTACAACATAGCAACATCCTATATACCGGAATACAAATCCAGTGAGCCGGCCTTGGCGCATTCAACCCATAAGTACAATGAGGAAAACTCACCTCAATCGAAGAACCTTGAAACACTATGATACGCTCGCTTCTGCATCGCTTGCTCATGTGGATCCACTAACAACAGAACCAAATAAAATCTTAATCAATAGCCCAAAATCCTTAAGTTTGACCCAAAGTCAAACTTGGTCAAAAAGTCAACAGTCAATGGAAGTCAACAAAAGTCAAAGTTTATGGCATCTGAGTATGCCCATCATACACTCTCTCAACCTAGTACACTAAACATACTCCCAAGTACGCCCCGCATACATGAGTTGGATCCAATATTCCCATTTAGCACTTTATCCTTTTAAGCCTTTGTCCAGAGCTCAGATCTAGACTCAAAACATCGACTTAAGTCATAAAGTTTCCACCTTTATGACTTTCCACGGCTAGAAAAGGTCCAAAAGCTAAAACCCTAACTTATTTATTCATTAAGACAACTTAACTCTTGCATGGAACGGATAGAACGACCAAGATCACATTTTTATGGTTCCTAATAGCTCCATAATGGATAAAGTTTCCATCTTTATCCATTAGAATGGTCTAAACAACCAAGATCTAGTCTTTTAAGTTTCAAAGGGACCAAAAGTGCATCTTTCTTATTTAATCCATTAAGTCCAAGTCTCCAACCTTCAGATCTGAATCAAAATGATGTTTAGATGGATAAAGTTTCCAACTTTATCCATAACAAGGTCCCAAACTTTCAAGATCTAAACATTATGCACTAAAGTGTCCAAAAGCTCATAACATCCAAATATAGCTAGATCTAACAAATGCATCATCAAGATTCAAGCTTTATACCTCCAGAATAAAGATCAAGGTGAACAAGGTCTGGATCTACAAGCTTCAATGCAACCAACACTTCTTCAATAAGCTCCTTCTTCTCCAAGATACACCAAGAACACTCTAAAGCACTAAAAAACTCAAGGATCTCATAAATGGGGACAAGTTTCTGATATTAGGGTTAGAGAGGATGGAGGTTGAAAGAAATAAGGGTTTGGGGAAGTTAAGGAGCTTAAATAGGGCTCGAAACCCCAAAATTAGTGTTTGGGTCTTGGTCGAGTACGCCCCGTGTACTCCTGGTATGCCCAGCATACCAGGTTAAGCCTTACTGATCTTCCTTGCCTAGTACGCCCAACGTACTAGGCTACACCTGAAAACCTTCCAAACTTCCAATGGTCATAACTAATGGGTTTTATACAAAAGAACAATCCTATGTGCTCATGCAAAACCCTAAAGCTTGGATCTAGGTTTCTCTATTGTACATGCTATTCATCCAAAACCTGAATACCCTAATCTAGCATACATTGAAATCGAAATCTATAACAAAACAAGTTTAGATGATACCTTTCAATAGTTGCAAGAATCCTTGATCTTCAAGAAGCTTAGTGTCACAAGTGTAACACCTCTAATGGCTCATAAACACCACAAGCAAGAGGATGATCTAGAAGAGAGAAGGAGAGTGGCTAGATTTCAGCTATAGTAACCTTAGGGTTTCTTGGTGTAGCCGAAACTGAAGCCCTAGTGTTCCTTATATAGCTGAGTTGCTAGGGTTTCAGTCAAAACCCGAATTGGATGACTTAGGCCCTAAGCAGCTTGAGAACCTTCTGGAATAAGGCCTCTTTGGCCGAAATTAGAGTAGGCTTCCACTCCTAATTTCGTCCCCCATATGTCCAGGAAGATCCACAACCCAAAATCAACTATCACACAATTGACAGTTCCAATCCCCTTTATTTAATTAATCTCTTTTAACCACATAATTAATTCTTAATTAATTATTGACTAATATTAGTTAAACTATAAGATTTCTCCTTTAATATATTATTCATATAATATACTAATAAACCATAATAACTTCTCTCTCTATAAATCATCATGTCAAGTTGCTTTGGTGAAGGCAACCAAAAATGACCATGCACAACCGGGTCAAGTACATACCAAATATAGTTACGGGCTTAGACACTAATCCAACAGTCTCCCGCTTGGATAAGTCTAGTAACTATAAATGCAAGTATGACTTCAGGATCCGATTAGCAATTGTAGCTCTCAAAGACACTCTCGAACTCTGATCTTATCAGTAACATGTCCTTTAGATAAGGTATCGTATAGTCCTCCGTTCTTGATATCGTGCGGACAATTACATGGAACATATTCGTACTCATTGTGTATTAGTTTGTTTCTTGATCTCTGATTCGTTTGACATAGAACTTAATTGAACACATCAGTTCAGTCATGACCGGGCCCGACACATAACCAAATCATCGAGGGGCCCAGATATCGCTTTTACCCTCTTAGGATAAAAGGAACAGATAAAATTCGACTTATATGCATTTACCATTTACTCATCAAATCATGCACAACAATGCATTTTATAACATCAAGTTATTGATGTGTTTACGCATTATCAATGCACAACCAACTCGCAACCGATAAACCATATATCTAGGTTTCAAGACCATATGATATTATCGTCTTGCGATCACTCATGATAAATTCCATGAAGTGGTACCAGCAAGCGCGAGTTTAATCCAATGCTCAAATTTTATTCATAAGCACTCATGAACATTGTATCAAACCTTTGCTATGTCTAATACACTTTAGACAATCTACAAACCAATTCATGACAATCTTCTTTCACAACTACTCCCAAAGTATGAGCGACTGTGGAATGTTTGAATGATCTTATTATTCAGGAAGTCAAAACATGCAAAGTGAAACAATAGGTAAACAATTAACATAAGACAGTAACTTTACTTATATAATACTCCTTTATTTAATAATCAAATGTCAATTACATTTATCTATTACATGTTTCGAAACTATCTAATCAAAACTAATACCGTCCTTCAGCCCGATGCTCCTAGCGTGCTGCATCCCTTCGTAAGGGGATCTGATGGGTTATCTTCCGACGATACCCTCTTCACTACAAGGAGTCCCTCTTCCACCCGATGTCGAATAAAATGAGATTTCCTGTTGATATATCGAGATCTATCATGATCCCTCGGTTCCTTGGTCAAGGAAACCTCTCCTTTATTATCACAGAAAATTTCCATGGGCTCCTTTACGGTTGGAACAACTCCAAGGTCTCCAATGAAGTTCTTTAACCATATCGCCTCCTTTGATGTTTCGCTCGCCGCTATGTACTTTGATTCGTACATTGAATCAACTACGATCTCCTGCTTGGAACTTTTCCAAGTCACTAATCCTCCATTTAGGGTAAAGACCCAGCGCGACTGAGAATGGTAGTTGTCCCGGTCGGTCTGAAAACTGGCATCACTATACCCTTGCACCCTTAAGTCATCACTCCCACCGAGGACTAGAAAACATTCCTTGGTCCTCCGAAGGTACTTAAGAATATTCTTGACTGCGGTTCACATCAGGCCGAGTACAAGTCATAAAATACATGATCGAGCCAACTGTGGAAGCGTATGGTACTCGACTCATCTCTGCTATCTCGACATCGATACTCGGTCTTTGAGTCTTACTCAACTTGGCATTACTTTGGATTGGTAACTCCCCTTTCTTGGAATTCTCCATACTAAAATGCTTTAGTACTTTGTCCAAGTAAGTATGCTGACTAAGTCCTATTAGTATTTTACTCCTATTTCTCACTATCCTTATTCCTAAAATATAGGCAGCCTCTCCGAGGTCCTTCATAGCGAAATACTTCCCAAGCCAGGACTTGACTTCCTGCAGGGTCGGGATGTCATTTACTATGAGTAGCATGTCATCGACATATAATACGAGAAAGCTAACTATACTCCCATTGGCTTTGACATATACACATGATTCATCCCCGCTTCACAGAAAACCAAACTCTTTGACTTTCTCATCGAAACAAAGATTCCATCTGCGAGATTCTTGTTTCAATCTATAAATGGACTTCTCAAGCTTACACACTCTATTAGGGTGCTTCACATCGACAAAACCCTCTGGCTGACTCATGTAAACATCTTCAGCCAACTTCACATTAAAGAAAAGTGGTTTTGACGTCCATCTGCCATATTTCATAGTCATGAAATGAAACAATGGCTAACATCACCCCAATACATTTTATCTTCGCAACTGGTGAGAAGGTCTCATCATAGTCAACTCCGAGAGTTTGAGTAAAGCCCTTCGTAACCAACCGCGCCTTATAGGTGTGTACCTTCCCATCCATTTCGGTCTTCTTCTTGAAGATCCACTTGCACCCTACCATCTTACGACCTGGCACATTGTCAACCAAATTCCAAACTTGGTTTTCATACATGGACTAAATCTCATTGTCTATAGCCTCTTTCCATTTTGCAGATTCCGGGCTAGCCATGGCTTCCTTGTAGCTATTAGGTTCATCCAAATTTATTAGTGTGCTATCACTAATAAACATATCACCCTCACTTGTTATATGAAAACCATACAACACAGGCGGAACACCAACTCTACTAAAATGTCTAAGAGGTAGGGACTCGTGAATCGGTTTAACAGGAGTTTCCTCCTCATGTTGAATGCCAGTGTTAGATGTTCCTTCATCACTCGACTTTTGAAGCTCTTTAAGATCGATTTGCCTCCCACTGTCCCCTTGGCTTATGAGTTCTCGCTCTCAGAAAACCCCTCTCCTCGCGACGAAGACAACATTGTTACTCGGTCTATAGAAAAGATATCTAAAGGACTTCTACGGATAGCCAATGAAAATACACCGCTCACTACGAGTTTCGAGCTTGTATTGAGTCTCTTGTCTTACGAAAGCCTCGCAACCCCAAACCATGATGTGTGCCAACGAGGGAGCTTTCCCTGTCCACATCTCATGAGGTTTTTTGGCAACCTTCTTTATAGGGACTAAGTTAAGGATATGGGCGGCAGTCTTTAAGGCAATGAGATAGGTAGCGAAGCACGACTCATCATGGAATGAATGATGTCTAGCAAGGTTCGATTACGCCTCTCAGCTACACCATTCAACCGTGGTGTCCTAGGTGGCGTCAATGGCGAAACGATTCCACATTCCTTGAGGTAGTCGTGGAATTCAAGACTTAGGTACTCTCCACCTCGATCGGATCGAACCATCTTGATTTTCCTGCCCAACTGATTCTCCACTTCCTGCTTAAACTCTTTGAACTTTTCAAAGGTTTCTAACTTGTGCTTGATTAAGTAGATATACCCATATTTGTTATAATCACCTGTGAAAGTCACATAGAAGCGGCTCGTATCCCTTGTGGTTGATCTAAAGGGCCCACACACATCGGTGTGTATGAGATCTAATAAACCCTAACCCCTTTCACAAGTACCAATGAAGGGTGACTTGGTTATCTTTCCAAGGAAACAAGACTCGCACACGTCATCGTTCCTAAGGTCGAATGAATCCAACAGTCCATTCTTTTAGAGTTCGGCTATGCGTTTCTTGTTGACATGTCCAAGATGACAATGCCACAAGCATGCTTTGTCCAAACTATTGGAAGATTCGATATGCAACACATCATTTCCTAAGTTGTCTACAACCATCACAGTTTCATATATTCCATTACAAGGCAATGCTTCAAAATAGAAAACACCATTAAGATAAGCATTAATAGAACCCTTTTCATTACCAAATGAATATCTAAATCCTTGTCTATACAAACCATGAAAAGAAATGATGGTTCTTGCCATTTATGGCGAATAGAAACAGTTATTCAAATCTATTCCTAATCCATTACTAAGAACTAAAGAGTAAACTCCAATCTTGGTGACAGGCGACAATCTTTTGTTCCCCACGATCAAGTTTATCTTCCCATGCTCCACATCCCTATTTCTTCTTAGGCCCCGTAAATCAGAACAAATGTGAAAACCACATCCTGTATCAAGAACCCAAGAAATAACATGTGATGAATCATTAGATTGAATAGTATAAATACCTGCGAAGGACGGCTTGATCTCCCCATCCTTGATATCTTGCAGATACTTCGGGCAGCTTCGTTTCCAATGCCCTATGTCATGACAGTGATAACACTCTGCATCCTTGGGGCTTAAGGCAGGTGCAGCGGGACCAGACTTGGTTCTACTAGAAGAGGTGCCATCATGGGATTTTCCCTTACGGTGGCTCTTTGAGGGAGCCTTCCTCTTCTTACCTTTTCCTTGCCCAATCGCCAAAATTGGGGCAACAGTAGGAGTAGGAGTTTGTGTAATGGACTTGTCCTTGAGGTTGCTCTCAGTAGTCCTCAATCGGCCTTGAAGTTTGCTTAACGTGACCTCCTCTTTGTTCATGTGGTAGGTCATACGAAACTGGTTGAAGCAGGGTGGCAGTGAATGAAGAATGATCTCAATCGCCAACTCTTCATCGAAGTTAACATTTAACCTCAGCAGGCGTTCAACATACCTCTGCATCTTCTGCAGATGAGCAACGACAGACTCTCTGTCCCTCATCTTGGGCGTGATCATCGAAGTGATGATCTCGTACATCTCACGCTTCTCACTTTGGTGATACCTTTTAACCAAGTCTTGATGCATTTCGTAGGGATAGAAGTCGTCATATGACTTTTGGAGTTCAGCAGCCATGGTCGCTAGCATGATGCAATGGACTTGCGTGGCTTCACGTTCATGGGCCTCGAAGGCAGCGATCTCCTCGGGAGTGGCAGTGTTCATGTCAACCTCCTTCAGCTCCTTGTCGAGGAAATACTCTTTTTCCTCATAGCGGGTGACCATCCTTATGTTGCGGATCCAATCATTGAAATTGTTTCCGTCGAAGATCACCCTACCACACAAGTTCATTAGGGAGAATGAGCCGGAGGCGTTGGAGCTTGAAGCGTTGTGGTTTGAGTTCGACATCTAAAAAAGAAAAGAGACAAAGTTTGATTAGATAAGAATCCCCAATTAAACACCCAAATGAGAAATTAGGGCTAGGATCCAACAACATTATTTGCAATTTAGAAGAGGGATGTCGTAATCTAAACAACAAATAATTTGAAGGTAAGTGAATGACGATTCACTAATTTCCACCATGAAAAAAAAGAGAATTTAGTTTTAAGTGTATTGAAAACTCTAGATCTTTTGAGATTCATTGAACTTTTCAATGCCATGTTTAAATCTCGATATGCGCCTCAAGTTTGTGACTGGGATACCGAGGATCACAAACAGGGTGTGAATAACTATGCAAATGTACATGGTGCCCCCAATGTTACAATCACCTAATCGATGTGCTGGTTAACTACACACACTCCATTGATCTATGAAAAACATCGAGTCACCCTTTGCCACCTTTGCTTAAAGCCAAATTAGTGTGTCGGTTAACCACACACGCTCCAGCAACGTCTTAGCAAGGGTACAAAATGTAATTTCATGGATTAGCATCAAATTCACGTTTTGCCTAAAGTAACTAAGATTGGGAATGTTGTAAAAACATTTAGTTAATTTATAAACCATTATACTTTTAATGAGGAAAGAGTTGCCCTATCCTACCCGTTCGGCTAACGATCCTCCACTAATCAAGGAAGCGGTGGGTGAGAGTGGACACCCATTAAATGGCCATTTTATAGGCCATAACCTTATACCCCCTTATAGATCGGCTTCGTGAATGAGGCCTACAAACAGTAAGACTAGCATTTAAGTTATACATATATAATAATTATTCTTATATTATTATAATAGTATAGGGTGAATTTTAGACTTGTAAAATTCTAGGATTTGGAATTTAATTATTTCAAAATTAAACTTTTAATCCAAAAAAATTAAATTCCAAAACTTGAGGGCAAGTTTTGAAATATTTCAAAACTATCTAGATCAAAATTCAAATAAATAATTAAATAATTAATTATGGCGATTACCTAATTTTGATCTAATCCAATTTCATGCAAGATAATAGACCAAATAATTCGAATAATTAATATTTATCATATAAGGGAATAATCATACAATTAATTTGACATTATCTTTTATTTTGGCAAGGATAATCACATAATATCAATAAAATTCGTATTTTATCAACTAAAAACGATTTGGTAATTATCCCACAGAAAAAAAAGGCATGAAATCCTAAAATTCCCTCTGTCTGACAGCCTGACTCGTTGAGTCCCCTTATGGACTCGTCGAGTTCATCTGACTCGGCAAGCCCACTTTAGGACTCGACGAGTCTGTCAGGCAGAAGACCAAAAAACCGATTTTTCAAGCATGAATGAAACCCAAAACATCAAATACAACATAAACCAACCAGGGCTCTGATACCACTGACGGGTTTTATATAAAAGAACAATCCTATGTGTTCATGCAAAACCCTAAATCTTGGATCTAGGTTTCTCTATTGCACATGTAATTCATCCAAGACTTGAATACCCTAATCTAGCATACGTTGAAATCAAAATCTATAACAAAACAATTTTAGATGATATCTTTCAATAGTTGCAAGAATCATTGATCTTCAAGAAGCTTAGTGTCACAAGTGTAACACCTCTAATGGCTCACAAACACCACACGCAAGAGGATGATCTAGAAGAGAGAAGGAGAGTGGCTAGATTTCGGCTATAGTAACCTTAGGGTTTCTTGGTGTAGCCGAAACTGAAGCCCTGGGGTTCCTTATATAGCTGAGCTGCTAGGGTTTCATTCAAAACCCTAATTGGATGACTTAGGCCCCAAGCAGCTTGAGAACCTTCTGGAATAAGGCCTTTTTGGCTGAAATTAGAGTGGGCTTCCACTCTTAATTTCGTCCCCCATATGTCCAGGAAGATCCACAACCCAAAATCAACTATCACACAATTGACAGTTCCAGTCCCCTTTATTTAATTAATCTCTTTTAGCTACAAAATTAATTCTTGAATAATATTAATTAAACTATATGATTTATCCTTTAATATATTATTCATATAATATATTAATAAACCATAATAACCTATATCTCTCTCTCTATATATATATATATATAAATCATCATGTCAAGTTTCTTTGGTGAAGGTAACCCAAAAGGACCATGTACAACCGGGTCAAGTACATACCAAATATAGTTACGGGCTTAGACACTAATCCAACAATAACTTCTTCGTTTCAACTCCGATTTTGACGATCTTTATATCCATGGAAAGGTATTAAAGAGCTTCACAATATTATATAAACATCTTGGACTAAAAACTTCACGAAAAAAAATCCATATGTAATGCAAGAAGTCCAAAATATCACTTTTCCCATTTTACCCTTTTACTCTAAAACACAAACCAAGGGCTAACAATGCACAACCAATATTATCAACGTCCAATAGGGTATAAACCCTATTCCCTTGAAGACCAAGGCCCTTATTTGGACAATTTATTCTCCATAATACTAAATAAGAAACTTCTCGAAATAGAATGTTACAAGAAAGCTCGGTTGATAGTCAAGTCAATATATTGTTGTTTCAATGCTCTTGTCTGGTAGGGGTGTTCGTTTGGATGGACTATTTTGATCCGATCCGATAAAGTAAATCCAAATAGATTTCGATTTTTAAAACATGGATCCGAATAGTTCAAACTAAATTCAAATCCGATCCAATCCAACCAAACTCCAATTCGGTTGGATCAATTTTTATAATTTGGTTTTTAAGAGGCATGACATTTGAAAATATATATAACTTAAATCTTAGCCAACTCTGTAAAACTAACTAAAAACTTCCGAATTATAATTTATAAACAACTATTAAGAAAAATTGATTATAGTTTAATATATATTAAAAATAAGTAATAAGCTGATATTCGGTTTTTTTGGACTATTCGGTTCTTATTTTATAAACCAAAACCAATCCGAAATCCAAAATAATAATTCGGTTCAGCTTAAAATCAATCCAAAAATCAGAATATTTAAACCAAATAGTCCAATCTAAATTGTCCGATTGGACAATTCGGTTTTAACCAAATAGTGAACATTCGTATTGTTTGGATTCAAGAAATTAAGAATGAAATGGAATGAAAAAGAGATTTACTTCTAAAGTCTAAATAGTAAACAACCTTAAAAAAAGAGGAATCTGTGTAAAACGCCAAATCGCGACGTATCAATTGGATTCAATAGAATTGGTGCGAAATACTAATCTAGTGATTAATGCAAAATGTGATATAGAATAAAGAACAAAAGACGAATCTTCAATACACATTATATTGATGATAGTCTGGCACATAAGATTCTTATTACACTTCGGTTTTCTCTTGTTTCTCTCTAAAAAATTCGTCCTTAGCTTGTGGCAACACCCAAAAACGTCTCTCTCTCTTTACAAGGCTAAAGTAACACTATATATATATATATATATATATATATATATATATATATATATATATATATATATTCCTAGACCTAATAACAAAGGCCCAACCCAAAACCCAAACAAGACAACATTAAGCCTAACTGAACTCACATGTGATTTCGGTCCAAACAACACCAAAACATGGTGTTTTCGATCCTAGACCAAGAACTCTTATAGCTTATGAAAAGCAAAGTATAAGCCACAATTATGACCTAACAATCTCCCCCTTGGTTTATAGCTTTCTTTTCTTTTCAATCTTCTCTTCGTTCTTGACTTTATTGATATGGGCATATTTAGTTATAAAATGCATGGATTATCTTAATACTTTATGTTGATTTTATCTAATTTAATGAACAAAAGGTGCTTAATTAGCTTAAATATTTCATTTTCAGCAATAAAGACGTGCTCGGAAGGAAAAGGAAGTGGAGTTGGCGATTGAAAGCTTCGATCTTGGATTTTGAAGAAACAATGATGTTGCTGGACAGCTTGACCCCTCGTCAGTGTTTTGGCCATATCTCATGAACCATAACTACGATTGACAAGATTCAAAATTTTCTGAAAAATAGACACAATTTCGGACGATTTTCGTGTTTTGAGAAAATGTTGATTCCAAGAGAACTCGACGAGTTGGGCCTAAACTCGACGAGTTGGTCAGAATGTTCCCAATTCGAAGATGCCTTGCCGTACGAGGTGTATACGCGGATTATAAAAAAAATCGATGAGTTTGTGGTGAAAACTCGTCGAGTTGGCCCTGTTTTTAGAATTTATATATAGAAACACTTCTCATTCGAACCCTAACGTTTTCTGGAGGCTAGCTGCGATTATTGAAGACCAGAAGGGTTCTTGAAGCTTCAATTTTCGAGATTACAACCTAAGAGACAATTTAGAAGAGAATCAAAGGCAAATAATCATTCTTCTTTTCTTAATCTTTGTTTTGAACCATGTTTGAATCATTAGATTTTGATTTTAGATTATTACTTGCTGTAGATATGAGCTAAAAGCTTTTTGCTTCTGTTTGGATGAGATAATTTTATGAACATGGTTTGATTGAGTGGTTGGATTAATATTAATTTGGTTATTCATCTTGTTAAGCTTGTTAAAGATCCTCATGTATTGATGATAAATGTTTTCTATTATTAAGTAAGTTATTGAGTTGCATGAACATCTTCTTGATTACTTGATTCATATAGTTTTGTGAATACAAAATTGTATGCCTAGGAATAATGAACATGAAACTAGGGTTAACTATAAAATATGTAAATCAATGTGTGAGCATGTGTGATGAACAACCACATATGAGTTGATTGAATTGAAAAAAATTGATTAGCTATTATTACGAGTCTTACTTGATATGAATTGAACACTAGGAAACTTGTTAGTTTAAGCAACTGGCCACTGTTTGAATTAACTTGTGTACTAAAGGATTGGTAATAGTGAACATGAACCCAATCACATTAGGAATCGGTAACCATTGACATATAGATCCATTGCACTTGCCACAAAATCAACCATAGGAATAAGTGAATCAAACCTTAACAGAAGTCTCTTTTATCATTGAATCTAGTTGTCCTTTCTTATTCTTCTTATTTGTTAATTGTCTTTGTTGGAGTGTTAATTGATTATTTAAGTTTCTAGTCTTGAAAAACTAGATAAACCTCATCTTTTATTACTTGTTTTATTTAGATAATATTAGCATTTATTTTAATTGTTTACCATTCCCTGTGTTCGATACCCTACTTACCTGAACTAAACTGCTAAATGATAGGTACACTACCTTTCGTGTGTTTGTCTTTGTGTTTAAGTTAGTAGGATTAAAACTAGTTTGTTTTACACACATCATTTATCTTTTATCTTTGATTTCTTCACAAATTCAAGATGAACATACGAAATTCTACATGAATGACTTTATCTTGAACAATTGGACTTCCTTTGAAGATTTGACCTTGAACGCACATTGGGTGTAGAGGCTTCTTGTAAAGTTTCTTGAAAATCAGCACTTTCAGCTTTGAAATACTTCAGCGAAAATAATTACAGAGAGACTAATTCATTTGGATCACTTCAACAAGTTCATAGATAGCAACAAATTGATTGAGGAGACTTCAATGCAATCTGTCATATAACTTCAAGTACAACTTCACCTTGCTTCTGGGGTTGAAAGATTGAATGTTGAAAAAATAATGTTCACTTCCAGTTCCTTCGAATGAAAGTTCTTTAATGATCACCGTTGCGCCTTGAAAAGTAACCATGACTAAAAAGTCCCTGTGGATCACAGAGTCATAAAACCCTTCTCACCACAGTTGCTCAAGGACCCAACCTCGGCTCAGAAGGAGACTACTCGTAGTATTCATGTGAACACGGAGGAATGCACTGCGATTTGTTGAGTATCAGAGAACTACTCATGGCCTTTTTGATGATAACCCCTGTATATCCTAGATTAAAGATCTCAATACAGTTTTTCAAGTTAAACAAGTTAACATGGCTCTTGGTGAGACGTTCAACGATAATCGTGCCTTGCGAGGTGCATCGTCCTGGTGCCATGACATTTGTACAATTTCAGACTTTTACTTCCTTAAATACGACAGTTCTTAGAAAGATATTGCCTAACTGACAATTTGTACAGTTTCAATCCTTCAATTCCTTGTGAAAATAGAGTGAAGTGTAATGACCATCAACTCCTTTCCAAGTTTCTTTTCCTTGCTTAGAAAATTCTGATACAGTCTGCTTTAGTCTCTTCTTCTTTTTGAATTCGCTTTATAAGACAAACGAAACTTTGAGATAAAAATAGAAGTAAAAGTAAACTTAGAACACAATAGAAATAACTAATAAATAAAAATAAAATTAAAAATTCACTCAAAATAAAATATTTTTGGATTTTTGATTTTTCCAAAAAAGAAATAAAAACATAAATAAACATATTTTTGGATTTTTAAAATTTTTTTTTGTTAGATTTTTTAATTCTCCCCTAAATTCATGCATAGAAGAAAAATATGAACAAAACTAACAAAAACAAAAATAATAACAAAATTTAAAACTCTTTGAGATCAAAGTTGTCAAGCAATTCAATATCGTTTATCTGCACACACCTGCATGTTTAGCTCTGGTCAATCACCAATATTGTGGTCCACTTAAACACAAAAGAAATTGACAAGTTGGATAGATTATAAATGACAATACATTGTGATTATATTCCTAAATAATATTCCAAAATAGACCATTTTGCTGACGATGACCAAGGATATTGTTGTACGCTTAAATTTAACAGCGAGATCTACAGACAACCTTTAATCATCAACCAATTCAATTTTAAGCTCACTATAACGTGTTCCCCATTTGCAACATACCCTAGCAATCAAGGAATTCCAAAGATCTCTTTACCTTAGGTTAGTGTTCAATTATTTGAGAGTGAAGATAGATATAAAGATTCATATGTTGTATCCCATGTCGGATCTCTTCTAATCACGCAGAGGGACAACATATGACTAACATAGATAGAGGGATAGAGAGATAGAAAGATGCATATGCTGTGTCCCAGGTCGGATCTTTCGATCATGCAGATGGGACAACATATGACTGACATAGATAGATAGAAAGATGCATAGAGAGAGATGCATAGAAATAGAGATGCATATGTTGCATCCCAGGTCAGATTTCTTCCAATCATGCAAAGGGGGAAACATATGAATTACATAGAGGACAAGAAAGAAAAACAATTTCACATCGACCTACTTTATCAGAACCCCCCATCACCCGTTTAGCACCAGAATTAAGGACATAAGTCCATACATCGAAGAAGCGTTGAGCCATAGTTCTAGATGATAAGTAACTTTAATGTATCTCGTAGGCTCCCTTGTTTATCTCACTGCTCAATCTATCCGAGCATCGTACGGTCAGTCCAAATGTAACTATCTAAGTCCAAATAAGTTAACACTGTCAAGTCCTTTCATTGTCAATAGTGTCTAGTCCCTTTTTTAATCCTTCGTTCCTACCAGCACATTGAATACAAAGTCTAAACAATTCAGCTTCGGTGCATTACACATATTTTCAGATTGCCCTTTAACACCAAACTTCATATCACTTCCTAAAAATACTTACGAAAGAAGACATATTTTTGGAATTTTGATTTTATAATTTTTATGTTGTTTTTTTATTTATTTCCCCCCTTAATTTGTGCATGGGAAGAAAGGAAACAAAACAAATGTGCAGACACACAAAAATAAAAGTTAGTCTTCAAAATAAATCATTTTTAATAAAACTCAGGATTATCGAGAAAAGTCATACCGTAATTCAGCAATTGAAGTTGCATCCAGATGATCTGAGAACAACACACAAAGATAGCAACGTATCTAGCCTCAATTGTGTTTCAATTCCGGAACGAGGTTAACAAACTCAAGATTCATCACTCCGTTAAGTATGATCCCTATTTGTGATCCTTTCATTCTTCATTCCCGCAACGGACACATACCCTCAATTAAAGTTCCAAATGTAGTGCAATTGAGAGATGTCCCCTGTCATGTGCCTGGAACAGCCACTATCAACAAACCGAAGTCTGATGATATTCCTCCATAGCTGCTCCGATACAGAGTGCGAAATTAGTTGCTTTTTGGAACCCAGACCATTTTGAAACTGGATTTACCATCACTATCTACAAAAGATACTCTTTCCCGTGACATATCTTGTTTCTCATATAAGAAACACAAATAAATTACATGATTTTTAGATGATTTTGTAATGTGACCTGTGGGAACTGATAAAACGAGGCTTCAAATCCTAACCGAGAAGACTCGCACCGAATACACTCAACTGAAGACGTGGACCAAGAAGTGAACCAAAAACCAGGCCGAAAACGCGAGGCCGAGAACTGAAGGCGCACTGGAACCTGTTTGACCTAACCGGGAACGAGGGTCACCACAGAGAATTATGAAGCTGCAAAACGAGAACACATACGTGACCGAGATCTTTGCTAACCCTAACTGAGAACGTTTCAGGCTGCCGAGAGTTCTTGAAACCCTAACCGAATACGAGATCTTTCGCAGAGAACACCGAGAACTATGATCGAAGACCTCGCAGAAATTGCCAAAAACACGAAATTTTCCAATTTTAAGGCTAAACTCGATCAAAAACTTAAAAATATGAAGAACACAAAGAACAAACAGCCAAGATTTCATAAAAAAAAATCAAAAACGCCATAAAGTCCAAGAAAAATACCAAGAAATGTTTAAAATCTTGTTAATTCGATTGATACCGATCCAAGCCCTGATACCAACTGTAAAACCCCAAATCACGACGTAACAATCAGATTCACTAGAATTGGTGCGAAATCTCAATCTAGTGATTAATGTAAAACGTTATATAGAATAAAGAACACAAGATGAATCTTCCGTGCACAATATATTAATGATAGTCTGGTACATAAGATTCTGATTACACTTCGGTTCTCTCTTGTTTTTCTCTAAAAATTCGTCCTTAGCTTATGGAAACACCCAAAAATGCCTCTCTCTCTCTTTACAAGGCTAAAATAACACTATATATTACCTAGACCTACTAACAAAGGCCCAACCCAAAACCCAAACAAGACAACATTAAGCCTAACCGAAATCACATGTGATTTCGGTCCAAAGAACACCAAAACATGGTGTTTTCGGTGCTAGACCGAGAACTCTAATAGCTTATGAAAAGCAAAGTATAAACCACAATTTATGACCTAACAATCCTGAATAAAAAGAATAATAAAAAGCTTATTTACCTTTTGGTTTTCTTCCTTAGGCTCAGATTCTGACTTTCTAACCTCTGTTCCCCTTTCAATTTACTTGTTTCCATTTCAATTAAATTGTAATGCACTGAAATGGGAAGAAATTGAGCAAAAAGAAGATTGTTTCTAATGAATTTCAATTTAATGTGTTGTGAGTATTTAATGTTTTCTTGTGATTTATGAAGAGAAAAATAAGAAGAAAAAACCGAAATCGATTGAATGAGTATTGAAGGTTGAAGGATTTCTTCTGAATGGGTTTTCCAGATTTAAAGCTTTATGCAATCAACAGATAAGAAAACATCAAAATATTGAAGAATGTTGTTATTGTCTTAATGATTTGTTGTAACACCTGCAGATTCGGGTTAGTCAATTTAAAGACAATAAGCGTCAAAAATAAATTTTTTTGATATAAGATTATTTAGAATAAATAATCTTGACCAATTTATAGTATATGTCACATGAGTTATGTACATATAAAGAACGGTGAAATCCGAGTTATAACAAATAAGTTATGAATCGTCAAAGTTTTACGACAAAACTGACACGACACCGGGAATCGTAAAAAGTGAATTTATGAAAAAAATACTTTCAAGACTTAGCGATCAAAAGGAAATTCGTAGTATATGTTAAAGTGAGAGTGTGCATAAAAAGAATGTCCAAATCTAACTTCGTATGAGGAAGTTATGATTTTTCTAAGATTTAGCAGAGTAGTGCACAACTCGAAATTCGAATTTTAGATCGGTCGATTTTTAACCAAAACAATCTAAACAAGAATTTAAGATCTCGTTAATAGGATCTCAACGATAAAAAGACAGTCGAAAACGGAGCTCGTATGTGAAAGATATGGACGAAACTTAGTCCCTACTCTTCAAGCGCGACAAATTCGATACAAATTTGTAAATTCGAGATAGAATGAGAATTAGCTGATGGAGTTTAAATGAAAGTTGTAGCACTCATAAATACCAACACGTTGATATAAAGAACGTCGAGAATAGAGCTCGTATGTTAAAGATATGGACGAAACTTGGTCCCTACTCTTCGAGCGCGATAAATTCGATACAGTTTTGTAAATCTGAGATAGAATGAGAATTATCTGACGACGTCTAAATGAAAGTTCTAGTACTCGTAAATACCAGCACGTGGATATAAATAACGTCAAAAATGGAGTTTGTATGAACGAGTTATAATTTCTATAGCACATTTACGTATTAAAATAAAGCGTAAATCATATATACGTCTACATATATATACATATGTATATATCATTAGAAAGGTATCGACGATGCCGTCGTTATAAGACTAACGTTGATTACTTTCGACATTAGTTTAGTAAAAATATCATTAAATTTATTTAAAATAGTATTATAAATGGGTGTTTAGTCATTTAAGTAAATATAGAGGGTGGTTTTTGAAAATTCAGTTACTATATATAAGAGCCTTTAGGTTCTCATATTTCTTGCACCATTCTCTTGATTCAAGAGTCTTTCTCTTCTTATCCCCCGAGCATTTCGGTCCCTCCTGATTCAACTTCTCTTTCTGTATTTTTTAGTATAGTAAGGTGAGCGCTGAAGCGCTGCAAGAATCTTTCTTAGAAAGATTCAGCGACGAAGTTCTGCCTCTGCAGAGCCCGACTCCTAGCTAAGTAAGTTATGCTACCCTAATTTAAATATAGCGTATAATATCGTTATTATGAACCTATAAATTAAATTTATCAGTGATTCAAAGTCGTTATACTGTTTGAACTACTTAATGGAAGAGGTGTCTAGAATGGTCACGTTGGGTTTGGTTGTTGGATTTCAAAAAAGCTATATGCCGAAATGGTCCTTCCTCCTAACTGTCCTGCCTGGCTGATCCTTACTTGATAGACCATGAAGTAGACTCTGATTTAATGATGAATCTAGACTAATAATTAGTCGTAATGAATATTAGACTATAATCTAGTCACTACTAGAATATAGGCCTTTAATTTTGTGCGAACAATGACACTCGGTGATTTACGATATGCAAAAATGTATGCCCTAAAAATAATGTCATCTCCCAATAAATATGAAGGATTTAGGACACGCATTTTTGCGTGACCTAAAATTAGTGACAGAAAAAAAAAACACAGAGGGCACCCATTAAAAAAAACGTGTTGTGCAGGCATGTCGTTTTATAATTAAAAAAAAAAAACACGGAGGGCATCCATTAAAAAAGTGTGTCGTGCAGGCATGTCGCTTTATAATTCTTAAAAGTGAACCTGCTTCTTATAACAAGGTCGCAGGGGATCTAGGGTTTTTTTAAAAAGATGATCTCTACAAGGTTCACTACGTCTGCTCACTTCTGCTCATCTCCACTCACCTCTTCCCACCGACGACCTCCGCTCACCTCTTCCTACCGGCAACCTCGAGCTTACCTCACTTCACCGAGACTGCAACGACTGCTCAAGTTTACAAGCATTTGTTTAAGAGCCAACCATTTTCGGATCCTCATGCTCACAAGACTACGATTTAGGGCTCATTACATTATGCATGTGTCAGACTTACAAGGAGATTTAGGGTTTTACAACTTCTCCTTATCGCCATCTATGAACTAATGAAGCCCTAGATAGGTACAATTCAAGCATCGTCTAAGGTAAAGTTGGTCTTGCCTCCACCACAAAATAAATCGCAATATATCATTGTTGTTCCTCCCATCAGGTAAGTTGATGGTCCCTCATTCTCGACAACCTAAATTCTCGCTCTCTTTTTTTCTCTCGATATTATTTCTCCATTCTCCCTTTTTTTATCTCGATATTTCTTCTCCATTCTCTTATAGTTATGTTATGTGGTTAATTTGTTTATACATATACTTGATACTTGATAACTATGTGTTGTCAGGTTTGTATTTCATCTCTAAAGCATTGAGTATTGAGGAACAATGTAGATGGATTAAGGAGAGTTTAGTAAGTTTTCATCAACCTCCAAACATAGCACTTTCTCAGGTACAACTCATCAATGCACTTCAAATCCAAGATTGCCCAAATCTTATTCCAAATATCCTGTAATGGTATGTTTATATATATACTAGGAAACTTTTTGGGGCCGTGATAATATATGTGCTTAAAAACTCAAAAAATAATGTGAAAATCAATCATAAACAGTAAGATGCGGAGTTAACAAAAGGGAAAAGATAACTTAATATTATATCGTAATATTACTTAGTATGGTGCAAACAAATATACAAACCCGAAATCCATTACCGATCCATGGAAACAGTGCCTTGTATTTAGGTAAACTTCATTGAGACCTAATATTAGACAGTATCTTCTCATATTCCCCTCACTAACTACATTGGAATTATACAGAACCACCTATAAGGAGGAGAGAAGAGCCATCATTAGAAATAATGTTACATAGATCATCATCATACTTAGTGAGATCCAAAAGGCCATTTAGCTTGATTTTTCTCTGTGTAGTGTCCAAATTCATTCTCAAGTGCATATAAAATTGAAGAGCAAAAGACCAATTAATAAATCAATAAACTCAGTTCCAGGTGTCATCACATTTGATCTAGTTTCTTATCATCTTCTGATTTACCAATGAGAAAAGAGAGATCGATCTGCAATTGGTCTTTTCTTGCAACAACTATAACACCATATGATCATCAATTGTATAAGTCAAATTTTAAGAAGTTCAAAATGCTTGTCTATTTAATCCCACCAAAGGACTCAACTTCTTCAAAAGAAATTTCATAAACAAAAAGATGTCCACGTCAATCAAGAATAAGGAACTCATAACATATAGCGGAAAAAGTTAAAATCAATACATACTTGATACTTCTTCCAATAGCATCTCTTTATCTTCCCGCTGAAGCAGTTTCAGATCAGATTAAGACCTACAAAAAAGTGAAGCAAAATAAATCATAACCGTAGTGATAGCCATATGATATAACAATTTTGAACTTGCTTTGATTCGTGAAACGCTTCTTTCTGTATCAACTTAAATTTGTATATCCCACTGCGATTTATCTACAAAAGCTTAGTTATAAATAAATGAGTAATTTCTAAATAGGTTTAATCAACTATAACACTTGCTGTTATCTAATTGCAGGTTTCTATTTTCAGTTACATTTTATCACTTGCTTCCTGGTTATCAGAACCTACATTGCTTTTTTTCCCCTTACATTTCAACATGCTACAATTCCAATCATCTCACAGGATGGTTCTGTTGGAATAGTGTCTAAGGCTGCAACTATATTAGGCAAGTATTTGACCCGGTTGTGCATGGTCCTTTTGGGTTGCCTTCACCATAGCAACTTGATAGGATGATTTATTAAGAGAGAGTAAATATTATTAGTATATTATGAGAATAATATAAAGAATAATATATTGTTATTTGATTAATATAAGTCATAGAATTAATTGGAATTAATTTGGTGACTTAAAGAGATTAATTAAATAAGAGGGTATAAACTGTCAATTGTTTGATAGTTAAACTTTAGACTGTAAATCCATATAGATATGGATTGGGCCGATTCTAGAAGCTAAGGATTGCTTCAAATCGTCCAAGAGTTATCTAAGGAATGGATTTGGATAGCCTTAAGAGAAGATTATCCAATTAGGGTTTAGGTTGTAACCCTTAAGGAGTCTACAAGTATAAATAGACCCTATGGCATATGGAAATCGGCACTTCATCTAAAGCATAGAAACCCTGGCTGATTTCCTCCCCTCTCCTCTCTCCCAAATCATCCTCCTTGCTATTTGGTGTTTGTAAGCCATTAGAGGAGTGACAATTGTGACTCTAGAAGCTCCAAGACAACAAGATCAACAAGGAATTCAAAGGTATGATTCTAGATCTGTTTTATCATTGTTCTTATTATTAAATAGTCATTAGAAGTCTTGGATTCAAAGCATGTTTGATTAGAAAGCCTAGATCCAAGCATTAGGGTTTTGCATGCGCACATAGGAAAGTTCTTATGGCTAAAACCCATCAGTGGTATCAGAGCCTAGCTTGGTTTTCATTAAATTGTTGCTTAATTGTCTGAAACTAAACTACAAAATTCGATTTTTGTGTTTCTGAGTCATGGACTCAGCGAGTTCCAAAGTGGACTTGGCGAGTCCCTTTGTGCACTCGGCGAGTCCAAGCGTCAGGAATGGCCAGATTCGGGATTTCTTCATGATTATCTTATGGAAACTTACCTTAATCATATTAGATCAAACCTAATCCGATTTTTTGATATATATGACTATAATCTTGATCTAATTAAAGATATTTATCAACTAATAAAATATTTAATTTCCTTATATGATAATTAATTAATTATTTTGATTATTTTGGTAATTATCTTGAAAGAAATCTTGAATAAATCAAATATAGATAATTAGGAAATTAATTGTTAATTAAAATTATTTGTTATTTGATCCACCATGTTTTAAATGTTTAAAACTTGCCCTCAAGTTTTGAAATTTATATTTTGTGATTAAAAGTTTTAATTTAGACAATTTAAATTTCAAACCCTAGATTTTAAAAGGTTTAAAATACAACCCTATACTAATATGATATTACTAGAATAATATAATATATATGTATAACTAAATGCTAGTCTTACCGTTAGTAGGCCTCAGTCACGAAGCCGATCTATAAGGTGGGTATAAGGTTGCAGCCTATAAAACGACGCTTAATGGGTTTACACTCACACCCACCCTTGCTTGATTAGTGGAGGGTGGTTAGCCGAACGGGTAGGATAGGGCAACCTCATCCTCTCATTAAAAGTATAATAAGCAATACAAAGTAACTACACATATTTTAAAATTTCCCAATCTTAGTTACTTTAGGAAAAGTGAATTGATGCAATCCCATGAAATTACACTTTGCACCATTGCTAAGAAGTTAGTGGAGCGTGTGTGGTTTACCGGCACACTAATTGGTTCTAAGCAAAGGTGGCAAAGGGTGATTCATTGTTTATCATAGTTCGATGGAGTGTGTGTGGTTTACCGACACATCGAATAGGTGATCGTTACAATGAAGGCATCATGTGAATTTGCATGGTAATTCACACCCGCTTTGTGATCCTCGGTATCCCAGTCACAAACAAGAGGGGCATATCGAGATTTAAACATGCCATTGAATAGTTTCAATGAATCTCATCCGAACCTAGGAATTCTCAATACATTTAGGTCTAATAGTTAGGTTTTGTGGTGGAGAATTAGTGAATCGTCATTCACTTACCTTCAATTTATTTGCATGTTAGATTACGGCATCCCTTTTCTAGTATGTAAATGTTATTGTTGGATCCTAGCCCTAATTTTTCTTATTGGGTGATAATTAGGGATTCTTATTCTAATCTATCTTTGTCGTTTTTATTTGTAGATGTCGAACGCTAACAACGCTGCTGCTAGTTCTTTCACGTTGATGAGCCTTTGCCAAAAGGTTACCTTCGATGGAATGAACTTTAGCGAATGGATAAGATACATTCGCACCATTGCTCTCTATGAGGATAAGGAGTATGTCCTCGATGAGAAGCTCGAGGAAATTAACCCTGAAATCGCTACTCTGGCTGAAATTATCGCTTTTGAAACTCATGAGCGAGATGCAACGAAGGTACATTGCATCATGATTGCCACCATGAACTCCGAATTCCAAAAGTCCTACGAGGACATGTACCCGTACGAGATGCATCAAGACTTATTGGAGAGATACCACCAGAACGCGAGACAAGAGTGATATGAGATTTTCACCAACATGATTTCCGCTAAGATGGGTCATGGAGAATCTCTTACCGTGCACCTGCAAAAGATGCAAAGGTATGTCGACCGCCTTCGCAAGTTAAATGTTGACTTTGGGGAAGACTTGGCGATCGACATGGTGCTTCACTCTTTGCCTCCGATGTACAATAAATTTAGGATGACCTACCACATGAACAAAGAGGAGGTCACCCTAAGCAAACTCCAAGGTCTCTTGAGGGTCACTGAGAGCAACTTCAAAGACAAGTCTGTTGCACCAACTCCCAATCCACCTGCTGCTCCTGTCTTGGCTATTGGTCAAGGAAAGGGAAAGAAGAGGAAAGCTTCGTTTAAGAACTATCGCAAGGTTAAAGACCAAGATGGTGCCTCTTCTAGTGGGACCAAAATTGATCCCGCTAAGCCCTGCCCTAACCCGAAGGAGGCAGAGTGCCACCACTGCCACAAGATAGGACATTGGAAGAGAAGCTGCCCAGAGTACCTGCAAGCCATCAAGGAAGGAAAGATCAAGCCATATTTCACAGGTATATACACAATTAAATCTAACGATTCTAATCATGCTATTTCTTGGGTTCTTGATACCGGTTGTGGTTACCACATTTGTTCTAATATGCAGGGACTAAGAAGAAGTAGGGATGTGGAGCAAGGAAGAATCAATCTAATCATGGGGAACAGAAGATCGTCGCCTGTGACCAAGATTGGAGTGTATTCTTTAGTGCTTAGGAATAATTTGTGTTTAGATTTGAACAATTGTTGCTATTCGCCAGAAATGGCTAGAAACATCATTTGATTTCATGGTTTGTTTAGACAAGGTTTTAGATTTTCTTTTAATAATGAGAATGGTTCTATTTTGGCTTATCTAAATGGTGTTTTTTACCTAGGACACCACAATTGAATGGTGTGGCAGAAAGGTGTAATCGAACTTTATTGGATATGGTTCGCTCTATGATGAGTCGTGCTTCACTACCTATCTCTTTTTGGGGGTATGCCTTAGAGACTGCCGCCCATATCCTTAACCGAGTCCCTACTAAGAAGGTTGCCAAAACACCTCACGAGATGTGGACAGGGAAAGCTCCCTCGTTGGCACATATCAAGGTTTGGGGTTGCGAGGCTTTCGTAAGACGAGATACTCACGACAAGCATGAACCTCGAAGTGAGCGATGTATTTTCATCAGCTACCCGCAGACATCCTTTGGATATCTCTTCTATAGACCGAAGGACAATGTTGTCTTTGTTGCGAGGAGAGGAGTTTTCCGAGAGCGAGAAATCATAGGCCAAGGAGACAGTGGGAGGCAAATCGAGCTTGAAGAGATTCAAGATCCGATAGATGAAGGAACCTCTACTGCTGGCGCTCAACCCGAGGAGGAAACTCCGGTTGAACCTATTGACGAGTCCTTACCTCTTAGACGTTCCGATAGAGTTAGAGTTCATCCCCAGTTTTATGGTTTTCATATTACTACTGAAGGGGACACGTATATTAGTGATGGTACACTAATAAATCTTGATGAACCTAATAGCTATAAGGAAGCCATGGCAGGCCCGGAGTCTGCGAAGTGGAAAGAGGCAATGGATAGCGAGATCCAATCCATGTATGATAACCAAGTTTGGAATTTGGTTGATTATGTGCTCGGACGTAAGACCGTTGGGTGTAAATGGATCTTCAAGAAGAAGACCGACGTGGATGGAAAAGTACACACATATAAAGCGTGATTGGTCGCGAAGGGCTTTACTCAAACTCCCGGAGTTGACTATGATGAGACCTTCTCACCAGTTGCGAAGATAAAATCTATTAGAGTGATTCTAGCAATTGCCGCATTTCATGATTATGAGATTTGGCAAATGGATGTCAAGACCGCTTTCCTTAACGGAAAGTTGGCTGAGGATGTTTACATGGCTCAACCAGAGGGGTTTGTGGATCTGAAGCATCTGAATAGAGTGTGTAAGCTTGAGAAGTCCATTTATGGACTTAAGCAAGCGTCTCGCAGATGGAATCTTTGCTTCGATGAGAAAGTCAAAGAGTTTGGATTTGTACGAAGCGAAGACGAATCATGTGTATATGTCAAAGTCAGTGGGAGTATAGTAAGCTTCCTCGTTCTATATGTCGATGACATATTACTCATAGGAAACGACATCCCGACTCTGCAGGAGGTTAAGTCCTGGCTCGGGAAGTGCTTCGCTATGAAGGACCTCGGAGAGGCTTCTTACATTTTAGGAATAAGGATAGTAAGAGAAAGAAGTAAGAGACTAATTGGACTTAGTCAGAATACTTACTTAGAGAAGGTACTAAAACGTTTTAGTATGGAAAACTCGAAGAAGGGAGAATTACCGATACAAAGTAATGCCAAGTTGAGTAAGACTCAAAGTCCGAGTACCGAAGCTGAGATAGCAGAAATGAGCCGAGTACCATACGCTTCCGCAGTTGGCTCAATCATGTACGCTATGCCTTGTGCTCGCCCTGATGTAGCCTTCGCTTTGAGCATGGTTAGCAGATATCAAGGGAATCCTGGCAGAGCACATTGGATTGCGGTGAAGAATATCCTTAAGTACCTTCGGAGGACGAAGGAATGGTTCTTAGTCCTTGAAGGGAGTGATGAATTGAAGGTGTGAGGGTATAGTGACGCCAGTTTTCAGACCGACAGGGACAACTACCGTTCGCAGTCGGGCTGGGTCTTTACCCTGAATGGAGGAGCAGTGACATGGAAGAGTTCCAAGCAGGAAACCGTAGCTGATTCAACGTGTGAATCAGAGTACATTGCAGCGAGCGAAGCGTCGAAGGAGGCAATATGGCTGAAGAACTTCATCGGTGACCTTGGAGTTGTACCTGCCATAAAGGAGCCCATGGAGATTTTCTGTGATAACGAAGGTGCGGTAGCCTTGACCAAGGAACCGAGGGATCATGGTAGATCAAGACATATCGACAGAAAATATCACTTCATTAGACATCGTGTAGAAGAAGGACAACTCGTAGTGAAGAGGATATCATCAGAAGATAACCCAACAGATCCGCTTACGAAGGGACTGAGTAGGGTTAAGCACTTGCAGCATGCTAGGAGTATTGGGCTGAAGGAT